>NC_036648.1:9378578-9528055 GCF_002806865.2 Cucurbita pepo subsp. pepo | reverse complement strand
ATCTAAACATAGAATCCTTGCGGAAGTTGGTCACTACGTCTCAAAGTTCAAATTGTAAGGTAAAAGAAATGCACAAATTGAAAGTTGTAACATGCATAAACAAACGAAGTTTGATCTCTAAAGACATTGAAGTCGTAGGCTTCGGCAAGAAATAAAGTACGGTACTGATTCTGACTGACAGGAGGGGAGGTTTACTGATTCTGACTTGGACATGGGAAGGGACATGGGAAGGGACATGGGAAGAAAAATGTCGAAAAAAAAGTGAGGTCTAAATCTTCATGGCTTTAAATTAAAAAAATATATATATATATATATATATTTATATTTATGAAAGATAGATTATTATTATTTGTTTAAGTAGGCAAAGAAATTTAGAAGGATTGTCTAGGGAAAAAGTCGTGAGAATTTTTTCGAATTAAAATAAATGTTTAGACAAAGATATAATAATTACATGTAATTTAAGGAGAAACAATAAAGACAACAAATTTTCGCGCTGAAAAAATAATATTGCTAAAAATAGTTTTTATTTGGGTTAGAAAAACTTTGGGCCGATATATAAGTGAAATTAAATTGGGCTGGGCCGGCTGGATCAAATTTTCGCGCGTCAGCCAACCCACTACTATATATATGTTTGTCCATTCTCCTAAACCTAATTTTTGGAAGTTGCGTTGTTAGTTTCTAGCGGTCGAAGCGAGCACGCCTGTCGCCGAACATCCGGAAGAGGAGAAGACGCTTTCAGATTAGCCATGGGTGAGGATCGAGCTCTATAGCCTCCTTTTGCATTTTATGTTCGTGTGTTTGATGATCCTGATTAATTCGTTTCTTCATTCCTGTAATCGACATTCAGGTAAGGTTCACGGATCTTTGGCTCGTGCCGGTAAGGTGAGAGGCCAGACTCCGAAGGTTGCCAAACAGGACAAGAAGAAGAAGCCACGAGGACGTGCTCACAAACGGATGCAATACAATCGTCGATTCGTCACTGCCGGTAAGCATTTATTTCCTCTCCTTCTCTCTCTCTTNCACTGCCGGTAAGCATTTATTTCCTCTCCCTCTCTCTCTCTCTCTCTCTCTCTCTCTCTCTTTGATATTGTAATCGCGTTCGAACTTTTATCCTTTTCTAGTTTTTTTACGAGTTTAAATTTCCTCTTGCAGTCGTTGGCTTCGGCAAGAAGAGAGGACCTAACTCGTCAGAGAAGTAAGAGTCTCGATAATTCGGCATAACAGCCATTCTTTCATGTTATTTAATATTTCTGTTAGTTCTTCCTTGATGTGTTCACTCTGGCATTGATCTGGACAATGATAGCATTCGTTTCNTGTGTTCACTCTGGCATTGATCTGGACAATGATAGCATTCGTTCCTTTAGAAGGTTTTTGTTTAGTCACTACATGTATCTTTTACGTCTAAGTTTTGACGTTTCGCAATGAGATGAGTTTGTTAAGTTTTTGTTAATAGACATTGGCAAGGGATGATACTGTAGGAGATCGAGTGTAGGCTCTGTATTTCTAGATCTTGCAACTGTTTTATTCTTTAGACTTGGAATTAGACTCTGGTCTTGTCTATTCCAACTACCTTCTCCCTGTGAAGTGCTCTGAGAACTTACTAGGTGTTTAGGTAACTGAGTTAGAAATTGAAGATCACAGTGAGTAAGACGGATTCTGGACAAAATGATGACAATCTCGCGTAGTAGACTTCGTTTGTTAGGAACTCATTCAACATCTTCCTATGTTTTGAATTCATTTTAAACTAATTCCTTCGTCATTTTCTAGTTGTAGTGGTAGTATTATTAGTAGCGGGGCTAGAGTATTGCTATCATAGGCTTTGTTAGTTTTTGTAGACATTCATTACGATGCAAAACCATTGATCAGTCTTGTTTGTATTCTCATTATTCTCGTCCGTTTTGTCAATGTAAATTACACATTCAAGAACGTTGATCTTGAATGTAGTTGATGTCCTTGTATTTATTAGAAATTTGAATTTCAAAAGCTCTCGTCTCCGAAAATATTAAGTACCGATTTAGTTGTTTGGGAATGATGATACTATTTTTAAGTCAATCTTCAATCACCTTCCTCCCTCATTAGCTGAGAAAGCCAATTAGTTTTTTGAGATAGTAAAAAGTGATTGAAAAGTTTTAGTGAACATGGGAAGTTGAAGAGGCTAGATATGTTTCTATTATTCCTTTAATATTTTCTCGGAAATAATATTCTGTTAATTTTTCTTTATATAGATACTATTTTTACTTCCCTTTATGATTTTGTAGTTCAATATTGCAAGTAAAGAGTTGTTTGGTTGTGGGTTAATTCTTAAACCGTCATTTTAGTATGATTTGAGACCGTAATTTAAGTCCCCGCCAGGATTGAAGATGCTTTAAACTATTTACTAAGTGAAAGAAAGAAAAGTTGAGGCAATGGAATTGTGAAACAGTGTGGAGAAGTGACTATTTACTGAGTGAAAGAAGGAAAAGTGAATGCTATGGAATTGTGAATTAGTGTTGGAGAAGTGAACGAGCTTTTCTTTCTTTCATTTCTTTCCTTCTCTCTTTCTCTGATAATTTAGAATTATGAAGGAGGTAAGTTCAGTCTCATCCATTTTTTATAAGGGTAAAGGAGAGGGGAAGGATTTATTAAATGGTAGATCTCAAGAAAATGACCTCCAATCATACAAATCTTTACTGATTTTTTTCTTTTATTCTTTCATCTCTACTTTCAAATGACCTCCAATATAGTGAGCTTCTCTACTTTCAAATTATGTCTACGATATTAGGAGAACTATTTGGATTCATTTAAATTTAACTTGTTTTGCTTGTGTATAAAGTCTGCGACATTTTATTCTTTAGGTTTTCATTCATTCCTTGTTATTAATATCCTTTCTTGCTATATAGATTTTTTTAAATATCAAAATATCAAACTTTTACTAGAAATTGTATTGAGACTTGAAAATTGTTTAAACAAATTTTCAAATGTGATTTGTATTAATTCTTTTCATTTAGGAAGCTCACTATAAACTAGAAAAAGCAACAAAATTTATATCTTCTGTTTCATTTAGGAAGCTCACTATAAACTAGACTGATGAATTGATTGTGAAGATTAAAGTTTAAAATTTCCTTCACTTCAAAATCCTGAATTTCAAAAATTAGGAACCAAAAACTCCTAACTTAATTTTAAAACATATTTATTAGTAGTAGTCTTCCTAAACCAATATGCGATTACTATTATAAACCTAGAAATGAATAAAATTATTAAATTAAATTTAAAATGACCACAATGTTTGCATTCCCTGCAATTTAGAGTATAGATAAGTAAAAGATTTAAAGGATGATTACAGTTATTTCGCGTTCTTTATATACACTTCACGCGGCATGGAATTATAGGTCGTATGCAATTTTGAACGAACGCCCATCGTAAGCTTCCTTGGATGGCACAATCTGGCGGGAGATCACACCGATTCAATTGCAAGATAACAGTGCATATAGTCCATTGACATCTTTTCAAATAAAATCTAAAACGTTGAAAGAACAAGACCTGATTAGAGGGCCATCTCCGCTTGCAGAGCTGCGAGTTCGTCTTCTTCAGCATTTCTCTTCTGAGGAACAGGGCGTGCAGGTACTCGGCCTGACGGGACGGAAACGGGCGCAGCAGGAGTTGTTGACGCCGGTTGGAGAAGTTGCTCTTCCAACTCCGCACTTTCCAGCTCTTCAAGTTCCGCCTCCAATTCATCCTGAATGGCAACCATAGTCACTGGATGAGATACTTACCAGATATAAGCTATTAATATACTTACTAGATATAAGCTATTAATATACTTACTAGATATAAGCTATTAATATACTTACTAGATATAAGCTATTAATAATAGGAAAGAGTAAAAGATTAACAACCTCGTCGAAGTCAGCTGCGGCACCAATTGGAGTTGATAGCGCTTCCTGTATCTGTTTCATATTCTCCGTCTGCTCATTAATCTCATCCATCGTTTTGTCCACATCATCAATATTTCTGAAGAAGTTCCGAATAATTAAGCTACTTACTACATAAACTACAGCTTTAACTTCTCACTAAAACATGAAAAAAGTTTCACAAATCATTCAAATTTCAGGTCGTTAAAATATATTTAAATAAACTGGCATCAAAATTTGATCGCATTTTCTCCAGACTGCTAGCTTAACTAGATGAATGGAGTGATGAAACTCGTTCAGATATATTGTACAATTTTCAGGCAATAATAATAGTATGTTTAAAAGACGTGCTAAGATGTATTATATAACATAGATTGATTTATTTTTTTATAGATATTGAACGACCCAGCAAGAACAAAATTCTGAAAGATTATAAACCACAAAGGCAAATAAAAGTAGTCATACGTTGCTTTCTGCATTGCCTTCATTGCCGATGCTCCTGTTCTCAAAGCATCGACAGTTTCCGTCGTAGCTTTAGCGCCTTCTAACATAATCATCTGCAAGAGTAAGAATAGGTTTTGAGTAAAAGCTTCATTGCAGCGCATGAAAGTAAAAGAAATAGACGTCTCATCAATCAGTAAATAACGACTACAGCACACCTGATCGTGGATACGCAATTGAAAATTTCCAAGCTGCTCTACTTGCTGTTCGTAGAGTCTCTTTCTCTTCAAACATTGTATGGCCGCTGCAAACAAAATATACTGATTGTGAATGGAATCTGAAAAACATCAAGTCCTTATGGCTCTACTAACTCAAGAATTGCTGTATTCAGACTACCACGGGACAATTGTCATGTAATCAAAATCGATTTTATACATGAAAACAGCAATATCAACATTTTCAAATCACCGTGCCTTCTATTTATTTGAGAAAAAAAAAATTAAAATGCAGTCTGTATTCTCTAACATACACAAAACCATTCATGAGATTTATTTCCCTAACAAGCGAGAATCTACTTCGGAGAATTCCTTGAGAACAAGATTCTCCTTCTAATAATGAAAAATAACTAAAATGAACAAAAAGAAAAAGTCCTTGAAAAACAGCATTAGTTCCTGCAGAGTATTACATTGCAGTAAACTGACATAAGTATAACTTGCATTTCAAAAGTAAAAAACGGATTATAAAACTTCGAAACGTGAGAAAACAAGGTATGGTGCGACATCAAATTTACACCTCAGAGTCGACAACGTAGGTATTAATTAAATCTTAATCACGCTCCACACATTTAAAAAATCAAAGGAAATTGAAATCAATATCGTCATAATGATATCACTCAATTTCAGGCCATACCTCGTTTATTCTTCACTCTTGTGAACTCT
This sequence comes from Cucurbita pepo subsp. pepo, assembly GCF_002806865.2. Taxonomy (NCBI): domain Eukaryota; kingdom Viridiplantae; phylum Streptophyta; class Magnoliopsida; order Cucurbitales; family Cucurbitaceae; genus Cucurbita; species Cucurbita pepo. Next base: position 9,522,786 of record NC_036648.1, on the reverse strand, counting down.
TTAGCTTTTTCAACCTCTGCAGATGCCTTCTTTACAAGAACATTCTCTTTCTTCTCCAGCATTTCAAGCGTCTAAACAGATCATAACAGACAGTGAAAAAAAGCGCCATGAAAAGCTTTGTTAGACTAAAAAGGTCTGTGCGATCACAATTACCATCACTTTGGACATGATTTCAACTATCCACTCCAATATAATCGCATAGAAGAATAGCATAGAAATGTAGTACACAGTTTTCAGTTCTTACATCTGTGAAATTTCACCTAGTGTACCGCGATTACAAGTAGCAGAACAAGTGTAAAATTACATGTTAACCTAATTCAAATAAGACGATGATTTCTCAATCGGAACCACCACTTGACCAAGTAAAAAGAAGAACCAAATAAACACTAATACTCTGTCAAGGAGAAGTGAGAACCAATTATCGCGGCGTCATAAACACTAATACTCCGTCAAGGAGGACCAATTACTAAGTCGTCATAAACAATAATATTTGGAAGAGGTGAATGATCGAGAAGTCAAATATCAATCAAGATCGAAAGAAATAGAGCTAGAGTTCAGAACAATCTACTAAAGGAAAAGATCATTTGCATAAAAAGAATATCTAAAACAATAGAACAACAAAGTGAAGACGTACCTCGCTTAGCTTCTCTAACGTAGCCAAAGCATTGGCTTCTTGTTTAGGTTTACCAAAAAGCCTGTTAAACATTGTTGACGCTAAGCAACAAGAATCCTCTCTCGATCTTCTGCAACAAAGAACAAAATCAGAACCAAACGCTTAGTTCCAAATGCTTAGTTTCAAACAGCCGATCAACTTCGGTGAAAACAAAAACAATCAATTCCTACCAAAAGTCGATAAACCAGAGAGATTGAGACGGAAGGAACTATGAGAAGCAGAAATGAATCGAAAGAATTTGAAGTAGAAAAGCTTCCTCAATCGCTCCAGAAACTGGAGGACGAAGATTTAGAGTTCCTGCTCTCTTCACGTCGCTGTTTCGTCTCCACGCGGCAATCTACTTACTGGTTTCCGTAGATCAAATCAAAAACTACCAATTTTCACTCCGCCAATTCTATTTATATGGGGATATGGGCCGGGCTCGATTGGTACTCCAATGATGGGCTGAATATCTTATCATTGAATCGGCCCAAATTCATACTTGGGCTGCTGGACATGTATATGGGCCAAACCAGATAAAGTACAGAGAAGCCCAGTCACCACAGCTGTTCCCGCAAATTAATGCAAATGTCAAATATACCCTTACATCACGTCAATAATGACAAACTCTTTCAAATTTGATCTAATGACCCAAGAAAATATAAGATTCGAATTACATTGTTGATCAAATATACCCTTAATCGAGGCTCGACTCCTTTGGAGTCTTAGTCATTTTTTACTGCCTTCGAGGAAGCTTCTCTCCTTTTCTTTTGGAGTTGGCTCTGATACCATGTTAGACGAACACGACTCTCCACAATGGTATGATATTGTCCACTTTGAGCGGGCTTCCTCAAAAGACCTCATACCAGTGGAGAGAATATTATTTGTTTATAAACCCATGATCATTCCCTAAACTAGTAGACGTGGGACTTCCATCATCCAACACACAGCTTTATATACCCTCAAAATAAAACTTTCACTTTTCATAGGACATTTCAAGAGCGGCATTATTCATATTTGATGATCATAATTAGTATAAATAAAATCTTAAAGTAAATAAAATGTTTTTAAAATATATTAATAAAATATCATAGCTCTAAATTATCATTTATCCAAAAATAAATAAAATTTTGATTTTTTTTAACGTGTTAAGAATTAGCTCGAAATAAGCTTATGAGTCATTTATGGCGGCTCGGAGACCGGCTTGGAAAACCAAACATTTTAGTTAGAATAATGAACTTGGTGTCACTATCCTTTCCTCAATCATAAATTTGGTAGAAAAATTATTGCAAAACGTGGGGGACAAATATTCAATATTTATTATCCCAATCTTTAAAAAGTAACATTTTCAATCAGACATTATCCATATTAAAGTACTCCTTTTGCAGGATAACCTATTTTATATACTTTTAGTTTCATATTCAATTTCAATCCATCATTTCTAATAAATCGACATTAATATTTTCTTCATAAATACTCACCATCGTAATTATTATTATTATTATTATTTGATTTTTTTTATTTATCATTAAAATAATGATATTACTAATTGTTTATAATTAAGTTAAAAATAATATCTTCGACATCGGCACGTTCTTTAGATTCTTATCCTAAATTTATAATACTATATTATTACAAATTGATTAAAAAAAACAATATTAAAATATAAAAATTAAATTCTTTTGTGCTTTAAAGCCATACCATATCATAAAAGAATCTAAGTGGTCGTCTAGTCGTCCTATTTTTATAGTATGAGAATTATTGAATTATACTCATAAATTTTTAAATTCTATTAAGTGTTACAATTAATTTCTGAAATTATTATTTAATTTAGTTTATTAAGGAGTTATTAAATTTTTATATAAATAAATAATGTTTTTTATTATATTTTTTAATCAATAATTAAATTAAACAATTAATTATACATGATATATTTAAAAAAAAAAAAAAAAAGAAATAGATAAGAATTAGAAAATAAGAAAATAAATAAATAAATAAGAAACTCGTGGAAAAGACATCATATTTGGAAAAAGCAAACAGTTTGATATGTCTTAAAGTGATGAAATTATTGGTGATTAAATTATTAGTCACTAAACACTCCAACCGAATGTGGTTTATTTATGGCACGTGCGAAATGAAATGTGAGGCCAAATTTATTTGGCGCAGATATGGAGGACGAAAAAAGGAGAAGATAAAAGGGCAGAAGCAAGAGAAGAAATATGAGAAAATAAAACACCCAAATTTGAGGCTAAACCCGAAGCCACGAAGCCACCCGAACTTCAGTTAGGAGGCGAATTCGGCGGCGGAGACAGCACACCGAAGGATTCTCGACAATGAACAGGTGGTTCATTGAGCCTTTCAGGAAGTTTGCGGCGGCCGGCGGACGGCGGTGCTTGGTCAAGGACGCTCATTGCGACTTCACTCATGGCGTTTCCGATGAGTTTAAGACGCCCAGAGCCGTTCCGAGGACGCCCAATGTTTCTGCATTTATGGCCATGCTCGGCCTACCTCCCTTACGTCTCAACCCCCTCTTGCCTTCCTCAGGTTCCCTACTTCTACCCTCTCTTTTTTTCCTGTTTTTTTATTTCTTTAAGGATAAAACGGTAATTTACCATCAACTAACATTGAAAGAATAATTAATTAATTCGAGTGAAATTACTCTTATATATGTGTAATCTTCTTTTTATTGACTATGACGTAAAAATAAATTCTATTTTGACGTAGATGTGAATTAGGTAGATTTTTTTTTTTCATGGATATTAAAATTTAGAAACGTGTATTAAAAACGATAAAAGTTATTTGAATATTAAACGTCAATTTTACTACTTATCAAATTTTTACTATATTTTATGTAATTGTATATTTCTATTGATAATTGAATTTAAAATATAGCTTTTAAATCATTTTTATAAAGTAATACCCATTAATAAAAATCTTAAGTAAAAGAGAAACATATATATATTTATAAATTTTTATTTGAATTAGTTCATATATATAATTAGATTAAAAAAAACAAAATTTATTTATTTTTAAGGGAATGTTTATTTAATTTACCTAAGCTAAAATTGTAGATTCTTTTTATTAATAATTAGATACATAAGAATAAATAAATAAATAAATAAATAAAACAAGAGAGACGACAAAATTAGAAAAGCTGTTTAAAAGCACAATTATGAGTGGAGACAAAATTAAAAAGTGATTTTATATAAAGGTTTATTATTATATTCTCAAATAAAAATAAAAACATTTGACCCATTGACGCGACTTCTCGAACACAACCCCAGCCTAGTGGACGCTCTGTATTAAAAAAAATAAACCATCCACGTTTTGCCACGTCATCTTCCAAATTTGACACCGTGTAAATGTATATTTCATAAATAAAATCTTTTAAAAAGCTCCAAACGAAAGGGACATGTCCTTGGGTCATGGATTTCAAATTTAAAGCCTAAATTTATTTACCTTTAATTTAATTTCGAGCTGTACAGTTGAATATATTGTGTGGCTTAAATAATTTTGCTTCTGGTTTTATTTTATTTACGGTTTAAAATGTTTTTTCCTTTGTATTTTGAATTTTTTCTTCTTAAAAACCTTAAATAAATAATAATAATAATAATAATAATAATAATATAAGAATATTATTATACTCAACCAAATAAAATAAAACGTCGTTTTCCGCCGCTTTTAAGTCTTATTCGTATTTTTAAATATTTTAAATTTGCTAAATTAAGAAATAGTGTTTTATTATAATAAAAAGTAATAATAAATTTATTTATTTTTGTTTCCAGTAGAGAATTCGGAGGGATTCCAATTCTCCGGCGAGGAGTCGTCTCCGCCATTAAATGAAGGCGAAGTTTCTCAGTTCCAAACTCACCATAGAAAGAAGGAAAAATCTCAGCGATCTGTGGATTCGACTTTCCTTCATTTTCCGTCGCTTTCTCGGCATTTTCCTTCGACTTTCCGATCGGCGATCCTCAACGCGCAGCGGCAATACGGTACGATTTCGATCTCTCTGTTGAGTTTTGCTGAATCTTTTCATCGTTTTCGAATCGTAGCGATTCCGATATGTTCTTCGGTGCGTTTGTTCTTGAGGTCACTCTGCGATTTTACTCTGTTTAATAAAAAAATTTGAAAAATGTTTATTCAAAAGAAACAGAGCAATACTTGTCGAATCTCATTCGATTTTATAATTCTTTTAATTATTGAAATGAGATTGAAATTTGTTGTGATTAAATCTACAGCAACGTGTGCTGAGGTCCAGAAGCCTTCTCAGGAATCGGAATCGGAATCGGAATTGGACGGTGAATTTGANTAATAATAATATAAGAATATTATTATACTCAACCAAATAAAATAAAACGTCGTTTTCCGCCGCTTTTAAGTCTTATTCGTATTTTTAAATATTTTAAATTTGCTAAATTAAGAAATAGTGTTTTATTATAATAAAAAGTAATAATAAATTTATTTATTTTTGTTTCCAGTAGAGAATTCGGAGGGATTCCAATTCTCCGGCGAGGAGTCGTCTCCGCCATTAAATGAAGGCGAAGTTTCTCAGTTCCAAACTCACCATAGAAAGAAGGAAAAATCTCAGCGATCTGTGGATTCGACTTTCCTTCATTTTCCGTCGCTTTCTCGGCATTTTCCTTCGACTTTCCGATCGGCGATCCTCAACGCGCAGCGGCAATACGGTACGATTTCGATCTCTCTGTTGAGTTTTGCTGAATCTTTTCATCGTTTTCGAATCGTAGCGATTCCGATATGTTCTTCGGTGCGTTTGTTCTTGAGGTCACTCTGCGATTTTACTCTGTTTAATAAAAAAATTTGAAAAATGTTTATTCAAAAGAAACAGAGCAATACTTGTCGAATCTCATTCGATTTTATAATTCTTTTAATTATTGAAATGAGATTGAAATTTGTTGTGATTAAATCTACAGCAACGTGTGCTGAGGTCCAGAAGCCTTCTCAGGAATCGGAATCGGAATCGGAATTGGACGGTGAATTTGAAAATGAAGAATATGCGCCAAACGACGCCGTTTTCCTCGCCCCCAAAATCAACTCCTTTGGCCATTCATTCAGGTCATTTTGTGATCTCCTTTCTCAATTTTCTTTGTTTATTAGTTTTATTTATTTATTTTTAGATTTGCAATGACTACAAGTAAACAAAAAAAGAAAATCATTTTTTCATATATTTTATATATAAATTTATGAACTTATTAGTATTAAATTTAAAAATTAACAAAATATTTTAATAAAAGTAATTTTTTGAAATTTTTTTATTTTAATTTGATTGATAAGAAAAAATTTATATCCAATTATCTTTTTAATAAAAATATTATGTTAAATTTTTTTCTATTTGTGTGAATATATTTTGCAGGGATTATGACGCCGAAAGCGCAAGGCAAAAGACTGTTGAAGAACTCTACCGCTTGAACCACATCAACCAAACATATGATTTTGTAAGTTCAATTACATCTCTACTTAATTTTTTTAATCCGAAAAAAAAATTAAGTTAAATTACCAATTAGAAATTAGAAATTGTTAAATTATTGATATTACTAAAAATCCTTTCAATAAGATCTTAAAGTGTATTGTTTGGCGTCTACTCTACTCACAAAAAAAAAAAACGATAACAGGATATTGTGTAAGATGTGAAATTAGGATTTTAAAGGTAAAAAAGTGAGATAAAGTCGTTTCAAACGAGTCTTAAACTATGTTGTTCGAGTAGGAGATGGAATTAGGGTTTTAAAAAGGATGGTTTTGGTGGAAAAACAGGTAAAGAGAATGAGAGAAGAGTACGGGAAGTTGGACAAAACAGAAATGAGCATATGGGAATGCTGTGAGCTGCTGAATGAAGTGGTGGATGAGAGCGATCCAGATTTGGATGAGCCTCAGATTCAGCACTTACTCCAATCTGCTGAAGCCATTCGAAAAGACTATCCCAACGAAGATTGGCTCCACTTGACTGCCCTTATCCACGGTCATATTTCCTTCCTATTTTATATATATATATATATATATTTATTTATTTCTATAAAAAGAAAAAATAATAAAATAATAAAATAATAATACTGTTGGGGTCTCAGATCTTGGAAAGGTTCTCCTTCTTCCTATCTTTGGAGGGCTTCCTCAATGGGCTGTTGTTGGTATGTTCTTTTTTTCTCTATCCTACTTTTGAATATCAATTAATTAATTATTAATTAATCAATTAATCAATTAATCAAATATTTGGTAGGTGATACATATCCTCTTGGCTGTGCCTTTGATAAGTCAATTGTTCATCACAAGGTAACAAAACTGTTACCCTTTTCATTTTATTTTTAATTTTAAGTATTAAAAATAAAAACAAAATAATTATCGGTAAAATTTTAATATTTCTTTATTATGGGATGTATATTATGCAGTACTTCAAAGACAATATAGACCAGGATAATCCAGCTTACAACACAAAATATGGAATCTATTCTCATGGATGTGGACTCGACAATGTAGTGATCTCTTGGGGGCACGACGATTATATGTACATGGTATAATTACTTTATAACATATTAAATTAACCCTTTTTAGAATATAGTTTTTATTTAACCTTAATTCAATAATACGCAGGTTGCTAAAGAAAATGGAACAACTCTACCTTCAGCCGGATTATTTATCATTAGATATCACTCATTTTATCGTAAGTTTATTTAATTTTTGGTATATAGTACGATGTAAATTAATTATATAAATAAATTTGAGGAGTGATTAATAATTATATATATTTTTTTGTAGCAATGCATCAGGAAGGAGCATATCGACACTTGATGAACAAGGAGGATCTTGAGAATTTGAAGTGGCTTTCAGTTTTCAAGTAATTTTAATTTTTTATTTATTTATAATTTTTTACTTTTTTAATTAAAAAATTATTTAATATTTAAAATCATTTCCAGCAATTACGACCTTTACAGCAAGAGCAAAGTTCTTGTTGACGTGGAAAAGGTCAAACCCTACTACCAATCCCTCATTCGAAAGGTTAGAACTCAACACCGATTTATTTATTTATTTATTATTTATATTCATTTATTAAAAGGGTAGTTTTTACTTCGTTTTTTTGCAGTACTTCCCCTCCAAGCTTAAATGGTGATGATCATGATCAAGACGAAGATGAAGATCAAGGATTCATGAAATGAAATCCATGGTGGGTTCATGAACCCAAGCTTGGTATCGGACGTGTAGGATAAGTATTGCTATCGTATTTATAGTTTGTAGTTTGTGAGCGAATTATATTATTTTGCTGTGTGTGTAAAATTTTCATCTAAACTTTATTGCCTTGTGTAATAAGATTAATATAATGCAAATATGTTTGAGTGAGAGTTTATGTCACAAACACATTCATATGAACTCTAGTTCCTTCATCCTACATGTCAGGAGTTGAAAAGAATTGTATTTATTTGTTTATGTCGAGCGGAATAGATATCAACAAAAAGGTAAGTAAAGGTGTACGTAGCCTATTTACCAGTGTTATTGTCGGTCGACTTCAAGTATTTGGTAAACTGCTCTATCAATAGAAAAGGCGGAAGCAGCTGGTATATAAATTACTTGCTTCGATCTTCAATAGTGGTCAGTACCAATTCAGTCATGTTTTTATTTATTTTATTTTCTTTTTTATTTTTCTCAGTTAATAAAATAAAAAATTTATAAGTGATAGGAGTGTAAATGCATTTAATTAATTAATGGCAACTTTTCTATTAATTTTAAATGCATAAATTAGCATTTCTTTTGCAGGCCGAGCAATGGCCCATTGGGCTATTTTTAAACGAGCGTTTCACTATTAAGCCCACAAACATTGGGGGTTAGGGCTATAAATATGAACACGTGTGATACACGCGCTCTGCTTTTTCCCGGTGTTCTTCACTTTTTTCGGTCATTGCTCTATCATGTCTCTCATTTCACTTCAAAATTTATCGCGCAACTCCCTCAACTCTCTCGAATTTCGATTTCCACCCCGTTATACTTTCAACTTCCCACTCAATGCCCACTCCTTTTAGTCACATTTTTCACACAATTTTCTCTAATTAAAGTAGAGCCAACGCTACTGGTCGAGCTAAGCTAGCCGGGCTTGAAGGGAAACGACGCCTATCGATTACATGTCTTGAATTTTTTGCATGTAGGTAGAGGTAGAAATAGTTAAAATTACTTTTATCATGTTCAAAGTCACTCTTAAGCTTGTCTGAAGATGGGAGCCTGATTTGTCACCTCTCGGGTGGGATAGACATTGTTGTTGGTTTGATTTGTTTCAGATAAAAAAAGCAAGATTCCTGTAAATGACCTCTTGACCCTCGTTGAACGGGGGCATTGAAAGTTATGGCAGGGTAGTACATTCATTTGTCTTATTATATGAACCAATTTCGTATCGTAACTTTTCATTGATAATTACAATATAAATAAGTTATTTGAAATGTCGATGTCAATGGAATTGCTGATTTCTTAATGTTGTCATAACGTTGATAGAAATTTTGAGAAAAAAAATTAGATAATGATGTTTATGATGTGATTCTCGTGATAAGAACCATTTTTTATTTTTTTTCGGGTTCGGAAAGTCAAAGATGGGAGAGATCAAGTAATGAAATATAATTATCTTAAGATATATGACTTAAAAAGATAATCTTTTATATTTATTGAACTTGGTTGTAATTAATAAATTGTAATTTAATTATAGCAAAATTAGATTATAATTATGGTGGCATGGTTGGAATTTTTGGAAAAATAAATTACAAATTTATGAATTGATGGTCATTTATATTGATAATTATCACTTTAATTATAACTTAATTATGTTATAATTAATAATTTTTAGTAGTCATTAAAAAGCTTGGGCAATAATTGTATTTTCATATAATTAAAAATAATATCAACAATAATATACAAGAAAATTACGATAGATTTAGAATTTTATAAATTTATTAGCCAAAAATAAAAAAACGAGGTTGGCGGGAAAAGGGGTGAGAATTCCGACGACTCGTCGGAATTCTCACAACCTCACCCTACACGTTTCCCTCAACGCCAAGAATACGCCAATGACCTTCAGTCGAGCCTCACAGAATCCACATGCAAAGAAAACTAACATGATACAGAGTAAAAATGGAAGGAGAAGAAGAAAAGACTGTTGAGTTACTTCATGACGAGACGCCGACAATCACCCTTGTCGAGACTCATTGTCCCGTATAGTGTAGATAATACCGTAAAATAGGGGACTAACCAGGCGGGGAACACCATGATGCACACGAGTGATTATTGCCGAACGGTGTTGTAATTTTGTGTCCAGGTTCAAACCTTGGTAGGTACAGATGGAAATTATTAAATTATATTTAATGTTTTGTATTAAAAAATAAGATAAATTTTAATGGTCACAAATTAGTTGGAGCCTTTCCATTTTTGTCGTGTAAGAGTAATAAACAAATAAAAGTTGGCTGCCAAAGAAGCTGACGAGTCGGGCAGAAAAGAACTGTCGTCCAATTATCATTTAACACGTGGACGCCAAATTATTGAAAACGACTCAATAGAGAAATATCATATTTTCGGATGAGAATACATTATTAAATTTGTTGTGAAAAAAATAAAAACATATTTTTACATTTTTGTTTTATTGGATTTAAATTAACTCATCAAAATATCACAATTTCGACAAAATTAGAGGTTGAAATCCGTTGAAGTCAGAAAAAAAAGGAAGAAATGAATAAGATGACGGATGTATTATTTAATACGTAACTTCTTCTGCGTTTTGGTAGCTAGAATTCGAAGCAATTTTATTAAAGTCAGCGATTCTTTGAGAGGATCTGTGGATTAGCGATGGAATCTCCATTACTGCGCCGCCGTGAATTGGTGAACAAGAGGCGTTGCAGAGGAGTGATTTTAGTTCCGCTTGGATTACTTGCCATCGCAGGTAGTTCAGCTAATCTTCACCTTCGTTTATTTTTTTCTGTTGTATTGAATGTTTTCGTTTTAGATTTTGGATTCATCGTAAATCAAGGGCTAGAGAAGTTTCATCTGAGGGTAATTGTTCGGCCTTATCGAGGAGATTTCGGAGTTCTTTTGTTTTACGACGATTTTGACTTTGTTTTAGTTCTTCGTTTGTCTTGAATGATTTCGGAGTTCTTTTGTTTTACGATTGTTTTGTTGATGTCAAGTTCTACTTCAGATTGAACTGTTGCATTTGCGACTGATTCGAACTCGTTTGTTTTACGACTGATTCGAACTGTTGCATTTGCGATTGTTTTGTTGATGTCAAATTGTACTTCTTCGTTTGTTTTACGATTACCTGAACATTTGCGACTGATTCGAACTCGTTTGAGTCTCTTTATGTAGTTGTTGGCTATATCCTTGGAGGTTCCATTAATGGTTTGGTATTTAATGAGGAAAGCAAGCACTCTGGTGGAATAGATATCAGTAATCCCGAAATTGTTGAGTCAGAGAAGGGAGTTGTTGCTGCTGATGACGGCCGCTGCTCCGAAATTGGAGCGTCGATGCTTAGGCAGGGAGGGCATGCCGTTGATGCTGCAGTCGCAACTGCATTGTGCCTCGGTGTGGTGGGTTCGATGTGGAGCGGGATAGGCGGTGGAGGTTTTATGCTTGTCCGATCCGCATCGACTTTGCAAACCACAGCTATTGATTTCCGGGAGACCGCACCCTTGGCTGCATCTCAGGTTCAAAATCTCTCCCTCTTTTGGTAGAACAGATGGTTGTCTTTTAGCCTGCAACTCTCAAAAGTACACCGTAAAAAGATGGGTTAGAAACTACGACTCTTTACAATAGTATAATATTGTCAACTTTGAACATAAACTCTAATGACTTTGCTTTTGGTTTCTGTAAAAGGCCTCATTCCATTCTTACTCATAAACTTAGGATCATTCTCTTACTTAGCCAACGTAGGACTCTCTCCCAACAATACTCCACTCGAACAAAGTACACCACAGAGCCTCTCCTGAGACCTATGGATCCCTTGAACAACCTCCTCTTAATTGAGACTCGACTCCTTCTCTGGAGCCCTCGAACAAAATACACCATTTGTTCGACACTTGAGTCACTTTTGACTACACTTTCGAGGCTTGTAACTTCTTTGTTCGACATTTGAGGATTCTATTAACATGGCTAAGTTAAAGGCATGACTCTTATACCATGTTAGGAACCACGATTCTCCACCATGGTATGGTATTGTCCACTTTGAGTATAAGCACTCACGGCTTTGGTTTTGGTTTCTCCAAAAAGCCTCATACCATTGGAGATAGATTCTTTATATAAACTTATGACCATTCTCTTCATTAGCCAATCCCTTCCAACAATCCTGGAAAAAGGAGAGTGAAAAGTTGTAAGCTGTTTCATTTTGGTAATGTGCAGGATATGTATGAAACCAATGTGACTGCCAAAAGTTTGGGGCCACTATCAATTGCAGTTCCTGGAGAGATAGCTGGCCTTCATGAAGCTTGGTTGAGATATGGCCGTTTGGCGTGGCGGTCCTTATTTGAGCCTGCTATAAAGCTTGCCAAGGATGGGTTTGTGATATCTCCTTATGTAGGACAGTCCTTAGTTTCCTCTACCAACATGATCCTAAATGATCCTGGGTTGAGACGAGTTTACGCACCAAATGGTAAAATAGTACAAGCAGGCGACACTTGCTACAACGTTGAGCTAGGCAAGAGCTTAGAGGCTGTGGCAGATCAAGGGCCGCAAGCCTTCTATAACGGTGCTGTCGGAGAGAAGTTGGTGAAGGATGTGAGGGAAGCTGGTGGGATTTTATCCATGGAGGATTTGAGGAACTACACAGTTGAAGTAACCGAGGCAATGACTACCGAGGCAATGGGCTACACAGTGCATGGCATGCCACCTCCTTCAAGTGGAACACTTGGCTTTGCTATGGTCTTGTCCTCTCTTTACCTCCTACTTAAAACTTTTCTGAAATCCCTTTTGATTCCAGACTCTATTCTTGAATGAACAGGTAATGAACATCTTCAAAAGCTACAATGATCCTGATGCCACCAAGGGAAATCTTGGCCTACATCGACTAATCGAAGCATTGAAGCACATGTATGCCGAGCGAATGAACTTGGGCGATCCTCGGTTTTCGAACATTAGCAACTCTGTCTCCAACATGCTCAGTCCATCATTTGCTAAGAAAATTCAGGAAAAGATAATCGACAACACTACTTTTCCTCCGGATTACTATCAATATAGGTATCGATCAAATGAAAAAAACACGCTCAGCCCGTTTTTCTCTTCGAACTCTTGTCCGAATTCGAACAAGGTTATTGATGTCTTAAATGTTTAGATTTGCTCTAAGTTTGCTAATTTTAACTTGTTCTTTACAATTACTAGGTGGAGTCAGCTAAGAGATAGTGGAACCAGTCACTTTTGCATTGTGGATGCAGAGAGAAACGCTGTTTCATTGACAACAACCGTAAATGAGCACTTTGGGGCTGGCCTTCTCTCACCTTCTACTGGTATTGTTCTTAATAATGAAATGGGAGACTTTTCTGTACCCACAGATATCTCTCCAGATAAACTCCCCCCAGCACCTGCAAATTTCATCCAGCCAAACAAGAGGCCCCTCTCTTCCATGATACCTCTTATTGTCACAAAGGTACAACTCTTATTTACACATTTGATTGTTTTGGATCTTTTGATATGGATGACTTTGCTCTAATATCATGTTCAAAAGTTTATCTGTGAGATCCTACGTCGGTGGTGGAGGAGAATGAAACATTCTTCATAAGGGTGTGGAAACTTCTCTCTAGCTGACGCGTTTTAAAAACCTTGAGGGGAACCCCGAAAGAGAAAACCCAAATAGGATAATATCTACTGGCTGTGGGCCCGCTGTTACAAATGGTATAAGAGCTAGCTATCGGGCGATGTGTCAGCAAGGAAGCTGAACCCCGAAGGGGTGGATTGGGAGAGTCCCACGTCGATTGAAAAAGGGAACGAGTGCCAGCAAGGACGCTGGGCGCTAAAGGGGGTGGATTGTGAGATCCCACATCGGTTGGGGAAAAGAACGAAACATTCTTTATAAGGGCGTGGAAACCTCTCCCTAACATACACGTTTTAAAAATCTTGAGGGGAAGTCTAAAAGAGAAAGCTAAATAACATAATATTTGCCAGCGGGGGTTGGGGGGTTACATTATTATGATCCTCAATTATTAGCTTGGAAATGTTGTTTGATCCTTCATAGGATGATCGGTTGATTGCGGTACTCGGCGGTAGCGGAGGAATGAAGATAATTCCGGCAGTAATTCAGGTTTTCCTCAACTATTTCTCCCTGGGATTCCAACCTTTCCCAGCTGTTGAAAGGTCAAGGGTGTATCATCAGGTTTGTTTGTTTGTTTGTTACTCAATTTCCAGGCACAATTTCTTGCCACAAACAGTTGACATTATAATGTAGCCTTGTTGTGTATCTGCAGCTAATTCCAAACGTAGTAAAATACGAAAACTTGACGTTCATCGATGGCGATCATGTCGAACTTTCAGACGAAAAGACAGCATTCTTGGAAGAGAGGGGTCATAAAGTGGTAGCTATTGATGCACCAGGAGCCATTGTTCAGTTCATAGTTCAAAACTTTGAAGACGCCATTGACAAAGGTCGAAAGGGCAGAAAGATATCCAATGATCGAACACATTTTGGTGTTCTTACGGCTGTGTGCGACCCCAGAAAAAACGGGAACCCCGCAATCGCCTAGGAAATGTTGCCCCCTCCCCCACTCCCCCCTCCTTTTGTACATTGTTCTTAGATTGGGCCTGGCTCTCTCTCGTTGGCTGAATGATCAGTTTCCTCGTGTTTCAAGAGGGCCATCCATAGGCCATTGGGACTCAAAACACGGTTTAAATATTTTCTACACGAAATGTAAGCTAATATACCAATTACACAAAATTCAATTTGGTAATTTATATAAATGTTTCAAGTCCGAAAAGCGGACATCGAACCACCGCTAAGTTATCAAAAACACGTCTAAAGAGAGAGTGAATGCCCATAAAATAACCGCCCTACCCATTAATGGACTATAAAGGGCAGACGAACGGAGACATACTGAGAACTCGAACCGCAATTAAACGATTAGAATATCAAATAAAAAATTGAGATCTCAAAGGGGAGATGACCTTCCAAGTCACTGCTACACTAAATTTAAATGTGTATCATATGGTGTAATTTTTTTTATTTGACTCATGGGATAAAAGACACGTGGCAAGTTCTGATCTCGACACGTGTCTACATATCGCATCGCATAATAGACCTTTATTACTCTGAGAATTCCCAATCTTCAGGCATAAAGGCTATTTGACGCTCAATTGCCAAAGCGCTTTGTGGAGAACATTGTTGGATCGTTATGTACAGAGCTGCAGCTTCGCGAATCAGGCCTCTGAAGGTTAGTAAACTTGGTCCGCCCTCGATAACGCCCTGTTGACCTCTTTGATTTTGATCTCTTATTCACATTTTGTTCACGCGCACATCTGATTATTTTCGATGATTTGGTTTTTAGATTTTGAATTTCTTTAGATATGGATCGGAATTCGTTGCTCTGGAAGT
The DNA here is from genome assembly GCF_002806865.2 of Cucurbita pepo subsp. pepo. Lineage (NCBI taxonomy): Eukaryota > Viridiplantae > Streptophyta > Magnoliopsida > Cucurbitales > Cucurbitaceae > Cucurbita > Cucurbita pepo. The sequence goes on along the minus strand of NC_036648.1, from coordinate 9,507,592 downwards.
TTTTAAGCCTTCTCGAACTCAACGTTGTAATTTATTGTTTGTTTCGTTAAATTGTTATTGGAAAGACACCGAAATGGAGCTGGACGTGAGTGTTTATAATATCAATGGTGAGAAATGATTGCGTCGAAGTCATGTGATTAGCATATTGAGCTGCTAGGTTATTGATTTAATTGTTGCGACCTTTTACAGTCTGCGCATATATTTGTATTTATTTAGGTCTGGTATAATTTATTTAGTTTTTGAAAATTCAGCTTATAATCTCTACTTTCTGTTATCCACACTTTTTTAAAAAATTAAGGAAAGTTTTGAAGGTAAACATAATAGTATTTAAGAACTTAGTTTAAATTGGATATCATAGTATGAAAATTGAGAGGAAAAAACAAAACTGTTATCGAATGGGTTTAGTTTTAGTTGGCTTATTCTGTATGGCCAGTCGGTTAATGGTAGTATAAACGATTTACATAACACCTCGGGAATCAAATGCTTTGATGGATAATGATGATCATGTTTCTGTCGAACAATGACTCAGGGGCATGCAAACAATGGACTATATAGATTTGCAAGCTCTAGTGCCGTTGCCTCAAAGCATAAATCTTCTGGGGGTCTCTTTGGCTGGTTGCTTGGAGACCGTTCTACACTACCTCCCCTAGACTTTCCCCTATCCGATGTGAACCTTCCGCCTCCATTGCCGGATTATGTTGAACCTGGTAAGACCAAGATCACAACGCTGCCAAATGGTGTAAAAGTGGCATCAGAAGCATCATCGGTAAGATGGGAACCATATGAATTTATATACTTGTTCTTTGTATTTGGCCTGCTCGTGTTCCGTTTACTCGGGGAAAATTAAACTTTTTTTTGTTCAATGCAGAATCCTGCTGCATCAATTGGTCTATATGTTGATTGTGGTTCAATTTATGAGACTCCAGAAAGTTTTGGTTCTACACATCTGCTGGAGCGTATGGCGTTTAAAAGCACAAGAAATCGAAGTCACTTACGTGTTGTGCGAGAGGTAGAGGCAATTGGTGGCAATGTGCTTGCCTCGGCTGCTAGAGAGCAGATGGGCTACACCTTCAATGCTTTGAAGTCATATGTCCCTGAAATGGTGGAGCTGCTTATTGACTGTGTTAGGAATCCTGTTTTTCTTGACTGGGAGGTCAAAGAGCAGGTCTCTCTGGGCTTCTTGAATATCATTAATACCTAACTCCACAAATTTTGTAACTGCTGACTCACTGAGAGATCAAAGTTTATGTTCAACAGATTTCAAGGGTAAAAGATGAGATTATTGAAGCTTCCAACAACCCCCATGGGTTACTTTTGGAATCTATCCATGCTGCTGGTTACTCTGGTGCCTTGGCAAATTCTCTTTTAGCTACGGAGTCTGCTATAAATAGTTTGAGTGGTCCAATTTTGGAGAAATTTGTTTCTGTAAGTTGAATGGGAGCTTATAATATCATATTTATTCTTATAATTAACTATTTAACGATGTTATTTATTTACCGGTCATCTTCTTCCTTCAGGAGAATTATACTGCATCTCGCATAGTACTGGCAGCATCTGGTGTTGAACATGAAGAACTCTTATCCATTGCTGAACCACTTCTATCTGACCTTCCAAGTGTTCCTCATGAGGAGCCAAAATCAGTGTACAATGGGGGTGATTATCGTCATCAAGGTGATTCTGGGGTGCGTATCATCAATATTGTATACTTTACATCCAGTCTTCATTTCCAGGCATCATTTGTTAATTGTTCGCTCTCTTTCAGGACGGGAGGACACATTTTGCTCTTGCATTTGAACTCCCCGGTGGCTGGCATAAGGAGAAGGATGCTATGGCCTTAACTATTCTTCAGGTCTTAACAATGAATATCTATTGTGGTTAAGTGATTGTTATGACACTTTGGTTTAGATCATGCACATGCACCCATTATTTATTTAGTCCATTTTAAACTTTATCACTGTGAAAAGACAAGAACAATAATATTTCTCATCTCTTAGATGTTACTGGGAGGCGGAGGGTCCTTCTCAGCTGGTGGACCTGGAAAGGGGATGTACTCTCGGCTGTGTAAGCCCTAAATTTCTTTTACTTTGATGGCCATGTATCTGAGTTTCTTTTTTTGTTTGTTTGATTGTTTATCCTTTTTTTTTTTCTTGGGGGGGGGTGGGGGGATTGAAGGGAGGAGATCCATGTCTTAATTTACCCATACAATCCAATCCAATCCAATTCGACCTTAGTTTACCTATGTCGTATGTTTTTTAGTGTTAACTTCTTTGTATTTGTTGATCTGTGAACAGATCTCCAGGTCTTAAATGAGTATCCACAGGTCCAGTCGATTTCAGCATTCAGCAGTATTTACAACAATAGTGGCATATTTGGAATCCAAGCAACTACCGTAATGATTCTCTTTAGATTCTTTTGTCGTTGTTATTGACCACAAAATAGATAACTTAGCATAATACAAAACCTCTATGTTGAACTTGGTGATAGGATTACTTATTTCTCCCTTTATAAACATCCACCTTTTTTGTAGGCTTCTAATTTCGTGCCAAAAGCCTTTGATATTGCAGCTAGCGAACTGTTAGCCATTGCAACGCCTGGAAAAGGTCCGTTGTGATGCTTTCCCCTTTCTGGCATTTCTAGAACCACTACATTTAACTTGATCACTGATAACATTCCCTTGTTTACAGTTGAACAGGTGCAGCTAGACCGTGCCAAACAGTCGACAAAGTCAGCTGTGCTAATGAATTTAGAATCCAGGGTTTGTATTATTATATTTTACTTCTTGTTGCCTTACCATACCTGGATCTTAGTTTCTTTTTTTTTCAAAAAAAAAAAAAAAAACATTTTTTTGAAAATGGCTCCACTTATTGTGGGTGTTGAGTTGTATTTTGTAGGTGGTGGCCTCGGAGGACATAGGCAGACAAGTTTTGACATATGGTGAAAGGTATGGTCTGAGTCATTTATTCTACTCTTTCTATTTGAAAGATTTAAGATTAATGTGGATGTGGTTATGCTGTTATTGCTTATTACTCAATGAACACTCTGTTCCATGGTCACTTGTTCACATTATCCAAACGATATGTACCATGCCACTTTTCTTACACTAAGTTATTTCTTAAGAGCTTTGTAATTACAAGTTAAAAATATAACGTGAAGTCATTTTTTATTTTTGAGTTGAGCTTTGTAATTTCAATAGTGATCTGTCTTTTAAGGCCACACATGCTCACTTTTTAATTATCATGTGGTNCGGAGGACATAGGCAGACAAGTTTTGACATATGGTGAAAGGTAAGGTCTGAGTCATTTATTCTACTCTTTCTATTTGAAAGATTTAAGATTTATGAGGATGTGGTTATGCTGTTATTGCTTATTACTCAATGAACACTCTGTTCCATGGTCACTTGTTCACATTATCCAAACGATATGTACCATGCCACTTTTCTTACACTAAGTTATTTCTTAAGAGCTTTGTAATTACAAGTTAAAAATATAACGTGAAGTCATTTTTTATTTTTGAGTTGAGCTTTGTAATTACAACAGTGATCTGTCTTTAAGGCCACACATGTCTTAAATATATAATGTATCCCACATTATTCAGGAAACCTGTGGAGCATTTCTTGAAAGCTGTAGAGGAAGTAACTCTGGAGGATATAGCTTCAATTGCACAAAAACTTCTCTCTTCTCCATTGACAATGGCCTCATATGGCGACGGTACTTATCATGCTCCAACAGAACCTCATGATATCTATTTATCTTGCTTAAGAGCTGTTTTTATTAGCTTTCTCTATATAATTAGTTCTTTATATATTATTCTGCAGTTATTCTTGTTCCAAGCTATGATTCTGTCAGCAGCAAGTTTAAGTCAAAGTGACCAATCGTTTTTATTGATTCAAATTAGTCGGCATGGAACAAAGAAACTGCTATCTTCAAAGCCTTGTTGTGTATGGTCACTGTCTTTTGAAAATAAGAAAAAGCATTGAGGTCCTGTTTATCTCAATAATTGGTAAATTTGGGCAAACCCCTTTTTGTCAAGACCCGATCTCTATTGATGGTATGTTTTATTCCTTCTATCATAACAGTGAAGTATTTTTCAGTTAACAGTTCCATCTTGAAGAAAGTTCATGTTCTGAACGTTTGTACTTTGGAACATTGTAATTTGCAAGGCCTCAAGAGCAACAATCTGAGTTGATTTTTGTAATCTTTAATAATAAAGTTCTGCTTGCTACACATGCTCGAGATTTGAGTTTAGTGCAGTGTTTATTTGTTATTTAGAGCTCTTCTTCTGTTCCTTTCTTTTCTTTTCTTTTTAATCTTTCAGTTACTCAGATCTCTACTAAGGGGTTGGTTGGATGCATACGAGGAATTATTCTCCTAAAGGTACTCTACAATTTGCTTTAAAAAATGTACATTTCTTCGGGAAAGAGGCTCCATGATCTTAATTCAAGATAACTGATAATTCATGCATACTTGAAGGCTTCTTCTTATCATTATTTTTCATGTTCCTTGATTCATTTTTTTTGCCTATTTAGACATCAATAGAGAATGTTTACGGGGCGGGAGAAGCCGTCTCCATATCCTATTTCAATCTAATTCTCGCAAAATTCTTATAGAGATTGAGACTAGATTTCTTACCAGCAAAATTCTTATAGAGATTGAGACTAGATTTCTTACCAATCATGAGGTCCCACTTAAATAGCCACTTCGAGACGTATGTATCAAATTTTTTTTTGCTTTAATATGTTCTTCATGGCCATCATTTTGATCTAAGGTTTTTTGGAACTGTCCACATGTGAATGTATTTTCATGCGTTTGTATGTGGATAGGTCATATTAAAATTATTAGATTCATATCCCAATGAGGAAATGTTTAAGAAAGTGTATATGCTTGGGTGTGAGAAAGCCAAAAGCCAATGTTATGTGGGTCCACTGTTGGGTTAGTCAATGGATAATGGGACTAGCCATATATGAGTAGGATATCATCCACTACTGCTCTTTTTCTCGTAATTTGTGTTTAAAGATCGTTCTTGGTTTGGATTCATTTATATTTAGTAAAAATCTTGGTTTGGTACCCAGATATTTCGTTCTTTATACTTTCATTTTTATGTGTCGTTTTTATCATAATCTTCTGGTTATCTGTTTGGATTCCATGAGGAAAAAAAAAAAAAAAAAAAAATAAAAAGAAAAGAAAAGAAAAAGGGGTGTGGGACAAAATGAGGAAGCATGGGTAGAAATCTGGTGGGGAACACATCATTTAAGAAGCTTCATCATGATTTGCTTCTTGACTGATCAAAGGGAGTCTGTTATAAACGTGAAGATTAACCATCATCCGATCAAATTGCTTTTGTGGCCCACAAGATTTCCCCTTTTTCAACCACGTCATACCCTCTTGCCTCCACCCCTAAACACGATACATAAGGAGTCAAAATAGACAATATCTGTTAAAGATGGACTTAGGTTGATACAAGTGGTATCAAAGTCATTTATTGTCGAAGTAGGACTAGACCCTCTCCAGAGTAGTCGTATTTTAAAACCATGATAAAGATGAACTTAGGTTGATACAAATGGTATCAAAGTTATTTATTGTCGGAGTAGGGCTAGACCCTCTCTAGCGTAGTCGTGTTTTAAAACCATGAAGCTGACAACGATTCGTGATAGAACAAAGTGAATAATAGACAAGGAGGGATATCTCGGGGTTAATTACAATCTAAATTTGTAATTAAAAAGACCCATCAAGCATACCGCTCATGTGCCTTGCCTATCAAGCAACCTTCTTCTTAATCTCTCTCTCTATGCAACATTCATGGGTAAAAGCATAATGACCATCTCCCCACCTCAATGCCCATGTGAGTCTCTCTCTCTCTCTCTATTGCATATTTCTTGATGAAGAAATTTAGGGTTGAAAGAGAATTTGATCTTGCCTTAGAATCTGAGTTTTGTACTCAAAAAGGCTTCGCCACGTACACGCTTATCAATGTCGGTTGTTTCATCTTTATCTCCATGTTTTTCGTTGGCCTGTATCATTTCTAAATTCTTACGTTTGTGTCTATTTAGTATAGAACTTAAAAGATTAAGGTTTAAAGATTTGTCAGATGCATTTTAATGTTAAAAAACTTGAACCGAGATGCTCTAACAAAACTTCGAGGTGTCGAGATGTGGGCGTGTTCTAAAACAAAGCCAAGACCAATTTAGATGTGAAATAATATATATACATATAGTTGTAAGTTTAGGAGTTGGGCCTAAGAGAGCAATGGGTGTGAAAGAAGGCCATTTTGTTGGTTGGCTTTTGCTTTTGGAGTCAGTCAAGGGTTCAAACAAAAGAAACAAGGCCACCTTTTCCCTATCATTCTTTTTCTTCTTCTTCTTCTAAATTTCCCAAAACTTGATCTTCTCCTAAATTTCCCAAAACTTGATCTTCTCCACCTTCTTCCTCATTTTTGGACAAAACCCAGTTTTTAGATTTCAATTTTAGTCATTGGGGTGTGAAAATTCCCTATTTTTTCTTTCATAGTGATGAGAATTTGCAGTACCAAGTTGATATCAAGCTTGAAAGAGGGAAGGAGAAGGAGAGGAAGATAGTAATAGCATATATCTCCAAGAATTATTCAACGACGACAAAAAAACGACGTCGAATACGAAGAACTATTAGAGCGTATGAACATGAAGAGCAATTTGGGGTCGATCACGAGCTCCGATCTTATCGATGCAAAGCTTGAGGAGCATCAGAAGTGCGGATCAAAGCAGTGCCCGGGTTGCGGGCACAAACTGGAAGTGAAGTCGGTAAAAAACAAGAACCTTCTACTCTGATATGTATCCGGGTTTGTGTGTTGTTATGTTATTTGGTTTCGGTTTGGAATTGAGTTGGGTTGAATTTTGGAGCGGAGTGTGCAGGATTGGTTAGGTCTACCAGCAGGAGTGAAATTTGACCCAACAGACCAAGAACTGATAGAACATCTTGAAGCTAAAGTGGAAGCCAAAAATGACATCAAATCTCACCCTTTGATTGATGAATTCATTCCTACACTTGATGGTGAAGATGGGATTTGCTATACTCACCCTGAAAAGCTTCCTGGTAATTCATTAAACCCTTTTTTTAAACTCTCTTTTTATCCTTTCCAATGAAAAACGTTAAAAAAACGGCAAATAGACTCGTATTCGAGCTTCAAATCAATGCTTTAGAAGTAAGGGGTATGCCCGTTGTTTCAACGAAAATACCAACAAAAACACCCATCTTGTTTAAATTCGAATTTATCGAACCAAAAACAGTTATGAGTCGACTCTTAACCGCTCAAAATCTATCTAGTGAAGTCGACTATTTAATTTGAATAACTCTATTAGGTTGACAAAAATGTGTCGTCTTAACTATTTGATGCTAGGTTAAAATGTTGTTTTAAAATTCTCTCTCGTGTATGCGATCTTATAGAGCGGTTAGCCGGAATGTTCGAACCCGACAAATAATAGTTTAAAAAAAAGAAAAAAAAATTAATAATTTTGGTTTTTTTTTTTTAATGGGTGTAGGAGTGACAAGAGATGGGTTGAGCAGGCATTTCTTCCACAGGCCGTCAAAAGCTTACACGACAGGAACAAGAAAGCGACGAAAAATCCAAACGGAATGCGACATCCAAGGCGGCGGCGGCGGCGGAGGGGAAACACGGTGGCACAAGACCGGAAAAACACGACCGGTTATGGTCAACGGCCGTCAAAAGGGCTGCAAAAAAATCCTTGTTCTTTACACAAACTTCGGCAAAAATCGAAAGCCTGAAAAAACTAATTGGGTTATGCACCAATACCATTTGGGCCAACACGAGGAGGAGAGAGAAGGAGAGCTTGTCGTTTCTAAGATTTTTTACCAGACACAGCCACGTCAGTGCAACTGGTCCTCCTCCGACAAGGCCGCCGCCGCCGCCGCCGAGGTTACCGGCGACAATGTTGTTCTTAGTAAAAGGGAGAATGTGAGCGGGAGTTATTCATCTTCTCGGCAAATGGCAACCCGCCAAAGAGACGATATATCCCCAGTTGGCGGCGGCCTTTGTCCTCCGCCACATTTCGCCGCCACTTACGGCGGATTGGATCATATTCAACCATTCAAAGCCGACCATTTTAGCTTTGGTCCCTACAGAAGAACCTTTGATGAGGTTCGTATTTATTTAAAAACTTTTTTTTTAAAAAAAGAATTATACTTTTCTATGCTTCAATTACAATTGATTTTCTCCAATTTTTAAGGTTATTGTTTTTTTTTTTTTTTTTTTTTTTAATTAAATGAAATTTAGGCTTAGGAACATAAAATGAAGATTAAGCCATGATTAGGGAATCTAATTGAGAAATCCATATAATTAATTTGTTCTAATTTTTCCGTAGACAGGGATTGGAGAAGCTGCCCCCGGCGAGGGGATCGGAGATCATCGCCACCACCATTGTCACCATATTTCCGTGGCGACTACTGCATTTCAAATAACCCGTCCTTCAAATCCAATCTCCACGATCATCTACCCGTCTTCTCTCCACCATTCCTCGATCATTCTCGACCATGACTCGTATCAAGTCTCACAAAACGAAAGCTTTCAGGTAAGGTAACTCATCAATTAAGATCTCGTTTCATAACCATTTAGTTGAATTTGACTTTGGAATATTATAAGCTTTGAAAAAGAAAGATTAAGAACAAAGAAAGTCACATAAGATGATGGTTTTTTCTTTTACAGCAACAACAACAACATCATGATAAGCTTGGAGGAAGGTCTGCTTCTGGTTTGGAAGAACTCATAATGGGCTGCTCTTCATCTAACATCAAAGAAGTGAGTCAATTTTCATGCACCCTTTTCTGTTTCAACCCTAATTTTCTTCTCGACCGCGATTCGTAAAGTTTTGATTTTGCATCTAATAGAAAGACGGGTTCTTAAATTTTCGGTTTTCTGTCTTAAACTCTTTACAAAAAATGTCAAATAGTTCGATCGTTCTGTGAAACACGAAATCGAAGGCTTAAAGATCGATTAGGTATAAGATTGAAACAATAATTTGAAGGTGAGGGGGAAAAGGGAAAGAAATCCAAATTTCTTTATGGGTATTAGTTTGAATTAAAGATGATATTGTCTCTTAGGGTTCCTTTTTCTCTTTAGCTCTTTTTTTATTATAATTTTCAGTTCATAATCTAAGATTTTTGTGTTTATTTTATGAACAAAGAAAAGAGAATATATTCTATCAACTTCCTTTTGAGAGCTTTTGTTTTGAATTGTTTTTTTAAAGCCATNACAACAACAACATCATGATAAGCTTGGAGGAAGGTCTGCTTCTGGTTTGGAAGAACTCATAATGGGCTGCTCTTCATCTAACATCAAAGAAGTGAGTCAATTTTCATGCACCCTTTTCTGTTTCAACCCTAATTTTCTTCTCGACCGCGATTCGTAAAGTTTTGATTTTGCATCTAATAGAAAGACGGGTTCTTAAATTTTCGGTTTTCTGTCTTAAACTCTTTACAAAAAATGTCAAATAGTTCGATCGTTCTGTGAAACACGAAATCGAAGGCTTAAAGATCGATTAGGTATAAGATTGAAACAATAATTTGAAGGTGAGGGGGAAAAGGGAAAGAAATCCAAATTTCTTTATGGGTATTAGTTTGAATTAAAGATGATATTGTCTCTTAGGGTTCCTTTTTCTCTTTAGCTCTTTTTTTATTATAATTTTCAGTTCATAATCTAAGATTTTTGTGTTTATTTTATGAACAAAGAAAAGAGAATATATTCTATCAACTTCCTTTTGAGAGCTTTTGTTTTGAATTGTTTTTTTAAAGCCATAATTTTGGTTAATGTCTCTTAGGGTTTAGGGTTTAGAGTTCGTCTTTAGCCTTTGTCGTGCATGAATCAGATCAGTACGAGCTCTTACTAACAAGTCCATAAAAACAAACCCAAGTCAAAAAGTCGATAGGAGCTCTCAACGATTCGTGCATAGGCAAGTATTCTCATCATTTTGATACATTTTTCCTTCAGCTTTAAGTTTTCTCGTTTCGTTTAGGATGCTCTCATTTTAGAACATAACTAAGGAATCCAACCTAGAACTCTTCAAGTGTAATGCTCAAGCACACTGCTAGTAGATATTGTCTGCTTTAGTCCTTTACTTATCATCGTCAGCTTCTCGGCTTTAAAACGTGTCTGTTAGACAGAGATTCTCATACCCTTATAAGAAATGTTTCGTTCCCCTCTCTAACCGATGTGAGATCTCACATCAAGAGAGATCGAGATATTTGAACAAAGGAGAGCTATCTTAAAGTTAAATCGTCTAAAAATAAAAAAATAAAAAAATAAAAAAAAGTCAATGTTCGATCTCTCACGAAACCCTAACTTTGACCTAATATGCATTGAGTTTGTGTTTTTGTTTTTGTTTTGTAGGAGTCAACCATGGGAAACAACTCTGAAGAAGCAGCAGAATGGATGAAGTTCTCTCCTTTCTGGCCTGAACCTGACAACCCAAATCATGATTGATAGAACCAAACCAGAAAACCAGACCAAAGCTTGTTCCTTAAACAGACAACATTATTATCCTCATCATTAAAACATCCTTAAGCTTCGAACCCTTTCCCTCTCTCTTAGGACATTACACCATAAAACACAGCTATAACAAAAACAAAAGNTTTTTTTTTTTTTTTTTTTTTTTTTTTTTTTTTTTTTTTTTTTTTTTTTTTTTTTTTTTTTTTTTTTTTTTTTATAAATTTCTGTATAGTTTTTTAAAAATAATTTTTTGTTTCTTACACCAATCTTATTGAGCTTGTATTTAGGGTTCGGATACGTCGTTTTTCCTTCGAGATGTCGAAAATAAGCTCGGGAATAACATGGGTTTCATACNGTGTGATTAGGTAGCTGTTTCATCGTAGTTTCTAAAGGGAATAAAAGAAAGAACAAAGATATTATGAATGTAAAAGAGATTTGAGAGAGAGAAGAATAAACTTTTGGATTTGTTCTAGAAATATAAAGTTGTGGGTCCGCCCACAAATTTGAATTCGAGATCGAAACTTTAAATCAATTGAGTTTTACTCACAATTCAACGCCAATATCGACGACTCTTAAGTACGAAGATATGATGAGCCACTATGAGTTAGTGTAATAGCCCAAAGTCATCGCTAGTAGATATTGTCTGTTTTGGCTCGTTACGTATCGCTATCAGCCTCACAGTTCTAAATCGTGTATGTTAGGGAGAGGTTTCCAAATGCTTATAAGAAATGTGTCTGAGATCCCACAATCCACCCCCTTGGGGCCTAGTGTTCTCGTTGGCACATTACCAGGTGTTTGGCTCTGATACCATTTGTAAAGCCCAAATCCACATCCACTCCCTTGGGGCCTAGCGTCCTCGTTGCCACACCACCAGGTGTCTGGCTCTGATACCATTTGTAAACTCCCAAATCCACTGCTAGCAGATATTGTCAGCCTCGTGATTTTAAAATGTGTCTGGTAGGGAGAGGTTTCCACACCCTTAATGCTTCATTCCCTTCTCCAACCGATGTGAGATCTTACAGTTAGATAACTAGACCGTTCCACATTTCCATTTGTAAACTTGGATAGTTTTTTTTGTTATCCTATGCCTTTTTCTACAATGAACGATGTTCTAAGTTCAAATAGTTGTTCTACGAAACTATTTAGGGTACGAAAGCTTGTTCGTGCATCTAGGTTATCCAACTTTAACGATCAGTGATCAATATCCACGTTATCTAATTAGTCACACCTGATAATTTCTCCACCCGCTAGGGTTACGAGAGGAAAGATCCTAAAGGGATTAGGGATGTTGGGTGGGAATATTGGGAGGGAAGGATGTACCTATTTATGTAAGATTTTGGTTGCTTTTAAAGGTAGAAGAAGGGCTTTGGGTTAGGGTTTCTTTATGGTTTGCAGATTTGGTCCCAAAAAGAAGTTGCAATAAGAATTATATATTAGTGCAAACACGAATATCACAACCTTTTCTTGGATTCTTCCCCTTTTTAGTATACACAAAACAATTACCATAACTACTTTACTTAACTTAGTCCTTAAGTAAAAGGAAATGGATATCCCCTTTCCCCGATCACGCTAAAACTAATATGAAATGAAACTCAAAACTATAATGTTCTATGAATTTTGGATATGTGGATGCAGCTAAAATGAACGGTATAGAACGAGAGTTGCTTAGACTTGTGTCTTCAATGAATTTGAATTGGTTTGATTCAATTAGTTCTAGAAAAAACTCACAAACTCAATCCATAAAGTTTTCATTTATTTAAAGACCAGCAAAAAAAAAACCCCCGAACTATACAAACCCGCCTCTAATTCGACCTGTGGCATAAGTTTCAAGTGGAAATCGATATCATGAGTTTACATGGCTGCATGGTTCCAACTGCCAGCAACCAGCAAAGGACATGACACGATTGNTGGGTTAGGGTTTCTTTATGGTTTGCAGATTTGGTCCCAAAAAGAAGTTGCAATAAGAATTATATATTAGTGCAAACACGAATATCACAACCTTTTCTTGGATTCTTCCCCTTTTTAGTATACACAAAACAATTACCATAACTACTTTACTTAACTTAGTCCTTAAGTAAAAGGAAATGGATATCCCCTTTCCCCGATCACGCTAAAACTAATATGAAATGAAACTCAAAACTATAATGTTCTATGAATTTTGGATATGTGGATGCAGCTAAAATGAACGGTATAGAACGAGAGTTGCTTAGACTTGTGTCTTCAATGAATTTGAATTGGTTTGATTCAATTAGTTCTAGAAAAAACTAACAAACTCAATCCATAAAGTTTTCATTTATTTCATTTATTTAAAGACCAGCAAAAAAAAAAAAAAAACTCGAACTATACAAACCCGCCTCTAATTCGACCTGTGGCATAAGTTTCAAGTGGAAATCGATATCATGAGTTTACATGGCTGCATGGTTCCAACTGCCAGCAACCAGCAAAGGACATGACACGATTGTACAACCTATAGAACAGATCCTGTTCAAGTAACTTCGTTATCCTCGTTACCCTTTCGACTCCGAAGCCAACGAGCTAAATATTTTCCATCAGAACAAACCACAAGGTTTTATTGAGAAGATGATTCTAAGGGAAGTGAAAATTTTGATGTAGCAGTTATGTACAACCTAGTAGTGTCACTATTTGGTGGTGTTCTACTATCAACTTCAGAACGACTCTGTTTGAGCCTTAGGAGTTCGATTCTTACTTCCATGACAAGGCGTGTGCTATGGTCATAAGTCGTTCGTCAACAAGCTCGAGCCTCCGACACCGGCAGACGCTTCATGAGAGATCCACTGCTGCCATGAACTAACAACGACGAAAAGAGGCAGGACAACCTTGCTATCATTGGCTTTGACTTACCCATCCAAGGGCCAACTGCAAGTTCTCTACCTGCACTGTCGATGCACGTACCGTGATATCCTTCTAGATCGTCTTTCGTAATCAGGACTGCATCTCCTCCTGAGGGAGGGCTAGAACTTGCAACGGGTCGACGGTTGCTGTATTCTTGAACAGCCTGTGTGTTATATAAGACATAAGGATGAAACTATCTGATTTCCACAAGCTTCTGATCTAAAAGACTTCCAAGTTTAAGGAGTAATTTCTTTTACCTCCCACTGTGAGGGGGCGAGCAACACCCGTGGTCTTCTCGAGCGCACGTATTCCAGCGCAGCAGATGGGGTCATGTGCTTATATTTGACCTGAACAACAAACAAAGGAAATCAACATAATCTCGATGTTTTGTGCAAGTTTAAATGTAACAGCCCAAGTCCACACGATTGACCAGAACTAGAGTCACTAGTAGATATTGTCACTCTTTGGGCGTTTTTAAAATGTATTAGGGAGAGAGATCTCCACACCCTTATAAAGAATGTTGCATTCCCCTCTCCTAGGCTCTCTTTCGGGCTTCCCCTCAAAGATTTTAAAACGGTCTGCTAGGAAGAGGTTTCCACACCCTGATAAAGAATGTGATAAAGAATGTTTCGTTCTCCAGTCCTAGGCTATCCCTTTCGGGCTTCCCTTCAAGGTTTTTACAACGCGTCTGCTAGGGAGAGGATTCCACACCCTTATAAAGAATGTTTCATTCCCCAATCCGGGGCTTTCCATTTCAAGCTTCCCCTTAAGGTTTTTAAAACGCATCTGCCAGGGAGAGGTTTCCACACCCTTTTGTTCCCCTCTCTTGGGCTTTCCCTTTCGGGCTTCCCCCCAGGTCGTTTCACTAAGGAGAGGTTTCCACGCCCTTTTGTTTCCCTCTCCTCGATTTTCCCTTTCGGGCTTCCCCTAAGGTTTTTAAAATGCGGCTAAGGAGAGATTTCCACACCCTTATAAAAAATGTTTCGTTCCCTCTCCAACCGAGGTAGGATCTCACATCAAAATTCTGGATATATTAGAAAAGAGGATTTCTTTTCACGTCTCACTACTGTACAGAATTTCGACATAGAAGGGTTNTCGGGCTTCCCCCCAGGTCGTTTCACTAAGGAGAGGTTTCCACACCCTTTTGTTTCCCTCTCCTCGGTTTTCCCTTTCGGGCTTCCCCTAAGGTTTTTAAAACGCTGCTAAGGAGAGATTTCCACACCCTTATAAAAAAATGTTTCGTTCCCTCTCCGACCGACGTAGGATCTCACATCAAATTTCTGGATATGTCATAAACGAGGATTTCTTTTCACACGTCTCACTACAGTACAGAATTTCGACATAGAAGGGTAGTACATGATATTACCAAATAGCAAAGCACAATGGTCGTGCTCCTTCCTCGCCCCGCTTTACAATGGACGTACGTTGTTTTACCACACAACGCGTTTCCTGAAGACAGAACAAAAACATGTTAAATCATAGCACACACATTGTAAGAAACAGGGGAAGAAACGNCCTCGCCCCGCTTTACAATGGACGTACGTTGTTTTACCACACAGCGCGTTTCCTGAAGACAGAACAAAAACATGTTAAATCATAGCACACACATTGTAAGAAACAGGGGAAGAAACGACGCTACAAAACGTTACAGCTACGAAAATAACTCACTGTGAATGAAGTCCACAGCTCGACTAATATCAGAAAATTTCGGAGCAAAACAATAATCTCTCGTCGGGATCTTTAAATGATCGATTCCATAGCGCTGCAGAACGTTCAAAAGTCAGGCAATTAGTACAACTTTCATGCCTCAAATGGTTATTCAAAACAAGAAAACTCGTCTCTCTTCAATCGAATCAGGCAACACAATATTTCAAGCTCTAAGAACAAGAAAATACACATGAACAACTGCAAACAAAGAAGCAAAACTCACATAATACAACGAAGATGGAACTAATGTTTCATAAGGTTCATTGAGAGTGATAACACCACCGACACCGAGCTCCTTCAACCTCGGCACGTCTTTGGGGAACGGCACTGCACCGAGCAAAAGAAACTGGGAAGGCAAGACAAAGTTCTTGACATTAATGACAGAAAAACTCAATGGAAAATCCTTGATCAGTATAATGCAGAGACAAATCTGCAACAAAAATCACATAAACACACACAAAAAAAGGAAGCAAATCCATATAGTTTCATGGATTCATACAGTCTTAATATATCATGATCATCAAGTTCATCAGATTCTAACAATCAAATCCATCACACATACAAACTTCAACAATTAAAAGCCAAACAGATCAAAAACGCCATCAAAGATTAAAGATAGTCCTTAAGCAGTTCGATGAACACGAAGCAAACAAAGAAACGAACGGACCTGATCGATTTCATCCCACCATCTGAATTCAGCCTCCATTTTATTCCGAAGAACGTTATACAGAAGGGTAGGGTAAAACAGGATTCGAGCCCCAGCCCCAACCAACGCTCTTTTGGCATCGACCTTCACAATCTGATCGCTACCCATTCCATTTTCCCGATCATTCCCAGCATCTTCCAATTCCACGATCTTCATCGCAAGAACACCAGAAGAAAATTCTAATATCCAGATGAACAAATCGAAACCCCAGAAGAAAAATCTAATACCCAGATGATCAAATCGACACCCGATTCCCACGGAATTAGGGGTAAAATCAAATCGGAATTTCAGTAAAAATGAGGGATAATACGAAAATTACATGAATGGGTGAGAATCGGAAGTATTGGAAGATCGAAGGAAAAGAGGAATCGATCGGAAAGCGAAAGAAATAGAAACGAAACACCACAGGTTAAGGAATGGATCAATTTAGAGAAACGGAGAGTGAGAGCATCTCTCTACTAAGAAATGGAATCATCCGCAGAATTCGAATTTATATGGAAACTGAATAATCAATTGAGGATCAAGCATTTATCCGCACACACCCAAAAAAAATTTAAGTCAGAATCGATTCCAAATTCTAGCTCATGTACATTCTAGATTGCAACTATTAAATTATTTTATCTCAATCTTAGCGATTAAGATATTTCAACTCCATTCTAAACCAACTGTTAATATCACACATCTAAATATGGTAGATAAAGATATAAATGAAGCTATAGGTAACCGATTAGGCCGCTTGTTGTTAATTAAATTTGGATTAAAGACCCACTTCTTAATGAAAATTTAGATATTGAAATATAATGTTTAAAGTATTTAATTTTTAATTAATTAATTAATTAATTTAGTGGAAAGTATATACTTTAGATGAATTTCTCATTTTATTTTAAGAATTAAAAAAAATTAATTTAAAAGGCACATTTATGATGTTTCCAAATCAAGTTTTTTTTTAGATATGGACAATCTTACAAAGCTTTCCACTAAGGCTATAAATAAAGTTTTTTTTTTTTTTAAATATTTTTTTAGATAAGAAAATAGAAAATAAAGTAAACAAAAATAAAAAATAATAATAATAAAAAGGAGAAAAGGGGGGAAAACCCAATTTCTTAAAGTAATTAATTAAAAAAAAGCCCCCAAAGTTTTAAGTTTCTCACTTTATGCCACTTTTTAGTGCAACACGTATTTCTAGAATTAATTCTATTATTGTCTTAGGAATAAATTATTTTTAGAAACAACAACTTTTTAATTAACAATAAATAATTTATTTACTATTTTTGGAACAATTTATTATGTCTCACGAATCAAATAGTTTTATAATAATATATATTCTAGTTAAAATATAAAGGTCCAAGATTCGAATCTCTCGAATTTCACAAGTCATTGAATTCAAATTTGTTGGGTTCGTGGCTCAGTTTGACCAGCTCCATGAAAGTTCAAGTGACGAGATCTTATATGATTGAGTTTGGGAGGTAAAGCGTTTTCGCTCTTTCCCCTCGTCAACTTGATAAAACATTTTCGAGTCGGGTTCTTTAGATCCACGTGTTTTTTTATCGGACCCAATGATGAAGAAGGGCACACGTACCTAAACCCAACCCACTAAGTGGGCATCAAGCTTTTGACCCAAAAGAGGGTTAAGGGGAAGTGCAAGCCCATTTGGTTCATCAAAGTTGTTGTAAAAGCAAAGGCCCACATGGATCATGGACAGCAATCAAGCATTTTCTTTCAAATTAGTGGCACACAGAGAAGAACAATGGCAATAAGTGAAGGAGGGGAATCCATGAACTAAATCTAGTTCGGGAAGAATCCATGAATTAACCTAATGCATAAAGTTTTTGTTTATTTGAACCCGACCCAGTCTAAATAAGTTCATAACTCAACCTAACTCGTATGAACTGGACTGAGTTGATCGAATTTTTTTAACACACTTAGCTCGGAAAAAAATCGAATTTTTTTATTCAATCATAAAGAGATGGGAATAGAAGGCTTTTGAGTTGGGTAAGGAACATATATTGGTGCTCTATCAATGGCTTCCACTAGAAGTGTGGTAGCATGAAAGAATACTTAAGTGCTTCCCAAAACTTCTTATTTTCACACTTCCATTTAGGCCTTTTTTATAGAGTTATAATGGTTTTGGTGGCATCCCTATTCAGAAGCAAACCCTGCAACCGCCTGCTTTTTCCCATTCATTTTCACACCAAAACGCTTCGTGTAAAAAACAAGTCTCGATTCTATAATTTAAACTTTTTAGCTCGTTGGATGGTTATGAATTAAACATAGTCAAAATCGAGCTACCGAGATCTAGATAGTCAAATCTCTCAATACCCCATTTGAAACCATCTCAGTCTGTGTGATATGGAGGAGTGTTCAAATGACTCGATAACCCGAAATCCGATTAACCCAACCCAACTGTACCATCTTTAGATGGGTTATGAACTTATTTGAGTTGGGTTTTGTTCAAATAAAAGAAAACTTTATGCATTGATTCATGGGTTCTTCTAAAACGCTTCAAATTAAGTTAAACCGACCATGACACTGATCAAACCCTAATATGTGTTGTAATAGTGATGGAAGAAGATGGATTAGATTATGGTGTCATAAATAAACAAGAGTGTGATTTTGTCTTTTTATGAAAGAGTAGGCAGATTTATTCTCAACTCACCTAACTTCCTTTGAAGATTAATAACAGAAAGCCCACAATGTTATGAACTAGTCAATAACTTACTCCCATTTCAAAGCTTCAATCTTTCAAGTTTGAAAAGGAAAAAGAAACTCCCAAAACAATGGATGCTTACAAAAAGTTGGAAACTTCTCATTAACCCAAAGAAACAGAGAAGCTTTGCTCAACTTAGGCCTCCATTGTCAACCCTTTTTGCTCTCTTCAATGCTCAAACCAAAGCAAGTAACATCGAGCTCGTGGTGCGTGTCGTGAACTCGAAAATGGAGTGTTGGGTTTTTTTCAGTCTGTTTTTAAGTGGTCTAATTCTCCCCGCCCGAGCCATTGTCGGCGTCGGCGGCGGAGTTCGTTTTGGCTTTGGTGGTGGCGGTGGCGGAGGCGGAGGAGGTATTTGGGTTGGCGGAGGAGGAAACACTCCGAATCCGACTCCGACTCCGACTCCGAATCCATTGTTAGGGACTCAACTAAACAGAGCATACTCTGTTCTTCAGACATGGAAATCTGCCATTTCCGATGACCCCACCGGAATTTTAACGACATGGGTCGGCTCAGATGTATGTTCTTACCAAGGAATCTTCTGTACAAATCATAGTTCCGGCCAAATATCCGTCACCGGAATCGACCTCAACGGCAAGAATCTCAGAGGAAGCCTCATCAAAGATCTGGCCTTTCTCACCGATCTGACGCTTATTCACTTAAACAGTAACAGATTTTCCGGTACGATACCGGTGAGTTTCCGGCAACTCCAATTCCTTCAAGAACTGGATCTCAGCAACAACAACTTCTCCGGCGAGTTCCCCGCCGTCACTCTCTACATTCCGAATCTCAAGTATTTAGACCTCAGATTCAACTCCTTCACCGGCCCAATCCCGGAAGAATTGTTCTTCAAGGAACTAGACGCCATTTTCATAAACGACAATCAATTCACCGGCGAAATCCCCCAAAACCTGGGGAATTCACCGGCGTCTGTGATAAATCTGGCGAATAATCACTTCGTCGGAGAAATTCCGGCGAGTTTTGGGTATATGGGTCCGAGATTGAAGGAAATTCTGTTCCTAAACAACCAATTAACCGGTTGTATTCCAGAAGGAGTTGGGTTTTTGACAGAAATTGAAGTCTTGGATTTCAGTTCCAACAAATTGTTCGGTCATCTTCCTGATACAATCTCTTGCATGAACCAAGTTGAGATTTTGAATCTAGCCCACAACGAGTTATCCGGCGTCGTTTCGGATTTGGTCTGTTCCTTGAGAAGCCTCGTGAATCTATCCGTAGCGGATAATTTCTTCTCCGGCTTCAACCAGCAGTGTCGGAACCTGTTCGGTGGGTTCGATTTGTCGTTCAATTGCATTCCGGGGGTGGGTCTGCAGCGGCCGTCGCCGGAATGTTCTGTAATTCCGGGAATTGGGTTGAGTTGTCTCCGGGTTCCTGGACTTCCACGGCCGNTTTGTCGTTCAATTGCATTCCGGGGGTGGGTCTGCAGCGGCCGTCGCCGGAATGTTCTGTAATTCCGGGAATTGGGTTGAGTTGTCTCCGGGTTCCTGGACTTCCACGGCCGCTGGTTTGTGGGCGGCTCGTTGAAACGCCGGCGGCGGAGGCGGCGGCCCCGTGAGACGGATGGGTGGAACTGGCGGGTGGCAGCCGGTGGGTAGGTGATTAATTAATTGCAATAACTATACAGATTTTTGGGGCTTTTGTTTTGGGGGGAATTGAATGTAAATCTTTTTCACATTTAATTCTTCATGGAAACAGTACTATCTGAGATTTTAATGGTGTAGATTTTTAAAAGGAACTTCACAATCAGATCTTTGATTTAATTACACTAATGCTTTATCTCATTTTGGATATTAGGGTTCGGGTCCATTTGAATTGACTTTATGAGTATAGTGATACGGTTTAGAACTTTTAGAGAGCTCGAACAATGACCCAAAATGAAAGGTGTCTTCAATCGGAGGGACTTAGACCCTTCCCATAATTACAATTGATTCGCATAGTCAAATAGTGTAGCAACTCACAAGTCTACTACTAGCAAATATTATTCACTTTGGCTCGTTACGGCTCACAAGCCTACTACTAGCAAATATTGTTCGCTTTGTCTTGTTACTTATCGTCATCAGTTTCACAATTTTATAACAAAACACATCTATTAGGGAAAAGTTTCCAATACCCTTAATGTTTCGTTCCCATCTCCAACCAATGTGAGATCTCATAATCCACCCCTTCGGAGACCTAGCGTCCTCACTGCCAGGTGACTACCTTTGATAACATTTGTAGTAGCCCAAGCCTACTGCTAGCAGATATTGTTGGCTGTGATACGATTTGTAGTAGGCTTAGCAGATATTGTTGGCTGCCCAAGTCTACTGCTAGCAGATATTGTTGGCTCTGATACGATTTGTAGTAGGCTTAGCAAATATTGTTGGCTCTAATATGATTTGTAGTAGGCTTAGCAGATATTAGCGGATATTGTTGGCTTTGATACCATTTGTAGTAGCTCAAGCCTATGTTAGTAGGTATTGTTCGATTTGGCCCATTACGTATTGTCATCCTGATACCATTTGTAGTAGCTCAAGCCTACTGCTAACCGATATTGTTGGCTTTGATACCATTTGTAGTAGCCCAAGTAGTAGCCCAAGCCTATTGCTAACAGATATTGTTGGCTTTGATACCATTTGTAGTAGCCCAAGCCTACCGCTAGCAAATATTGTTGGCTCTGATACCATTTGTAGTAGCTCAAGCCTACTGCTAGCAGATATTGTTGGCTTTAATACCATTTGTAGTAGTCCAAGCCTACTACTAGCAGGTATTGTTCTTGTTCGATTTTGCCCGTTACGTATTATCATCAATCTCACAATTTTAGAATAAAACACGTCTATTAGGAAAAAGTTTCCAATACCCTTAATTTTTCGTTCCCCTCTCCAACTAAGGTAGGATTTTTGCTTCGTTCCCCTCTCCGGGATCTTATAATCTACCCCTCTGAAGGCCCATCACTTAGCCTGTTGTCGTCATCTTCAATGTTTTAAAATACGTCTATTAAGGAGAAGGTCTACTAAGAAAGAGGTTAAGAAATGTTACCTAGGCATTAAAAGAATTGTGTTGGGTTCAATCCCACATTAGTGCAAGATCTTATCTTGCATTACTTACTCAACTAGATTCATGCATGAACAAGTTAGTTGTTGAAGATAATTGGAGAATTGACAAACTTGATACCTTTTTAGAAACAAAAAACATGTCGGTGCTTAGAAAGATATTTTTGACTTATAAGGGTATAAGTGGTCAAAGCCCACTTCTTAAATGGGCCTTACAAATGGGCTGAAATACTTTCTTCAATCATACGCAAACAAAAATAGTACATATTTCTTAATAAAATGCATTATTTATTAAAGTTAGAAGGATCGTTTAGCCCGAGCAAACCCCATTAAATTACTCCACTAATCGAGCTAAATTCTTTCGAGAATGAATAATCGATACATGGACAGTTCAATAACATCGAAAAGTTCGATTAAACACAACTAAAAGTTAATACATCCTCGATAATGAACTAATTATTGACAATGACTAAGGAATGTAGTACATTGAATTTGGAAGCTTGAACGATCGTTTCGCAAGAGCAAACCCCATCAAATCACTCCACTGATCTCCCGAGTTTCCTTGGATAATGTAACCTCGTTTCACTAATTCGGCTCTCTTCTCAGATTTGTACNATCACTCCACTGATCTCCCGAGTTTCCTTGGATAATGTAACCTTGTTTCACTAATTCGGCTCTCTTCTCAGATTTATATACCGTAGCTTTCTTTCCTTCGTCATCAGGTCCCCTAAGAGCAAAAAGTTTAATTAAACCATCCTCCAGTAAAAGATATTTTAAAATCACTCATACCTTAAGATAAGCTTCTCCCAACCCGAATAACCCGCTTGGAGTAGGTTTTGTTGCGTGACAGCTCTTTGAGATTCACCACGTCCCGTTAAAAGAAAAATCTTGAACCCGAGACTTTTTAGCTTTTTGTACAGTCTCAAACTCATTGGCAATGGAGGAGCCGAACCCGTGTTCACCCACTCGTTGAACGAAGTATCATTGAACGGTTTAGACCTACACAATCTCATACAAATAATTCAATCCTTATTTTTTAAAATCTTTAAAATTTTATTTTCATTTATTATATTTAAATATTTATTAAATTACAAAAAGCATTTTTAATATTTCCTATATATTATTATTAAGAGACAAACAATATTAGGAGACAAACAAAGCACAGCCTAGCAACCTATTTACAGACATACTCAAATAACCATGTGAATATACAGAGCCCATACCCCACAATATTTAAATATATTTTTTATTTATATAAAAATATGAAAACTTTATTAAAATAAATTATTAAATTATTTATGATCCTTTTAATATTTATATATGCATTTTCTTATATATATATATATATATATATATTCATAATGGAGAAATAAGTCTTCCTAATATTAAATTTCTTTTTTTTTTCTAATTTTATTTTTATATTTAAAAAAAAATGAAGAAATTAACGATTTTTGTTTTTAATTTTTTACCTTAAATTAAATATATATTTAAAAAAAAAATTAAATATGACCGAAAAAAACGCTGAATTTACCCGAATCCATTAGCTCTATAATACGGCAAATTGGAAAGCAGCGTTTCATCCACATCAAAAACCCAAGCGTCCCTCCCATGGTCCTTCCCGAGTTTGACTGAATAAGCAAAGGTCAACGAGTAATTCGCCACGGCTCGCGAGTCCGACAGATAGCGGTGGCCGTTGAAGTACTCCCGGACGAACTCAATGCACGGCCGCGGAACAGCCTTCCACGATCCCGCGGCGTTCACTTCCACCGCGAATTTCCAGCTCTCGCATCTCGGGTCGCCCTCTGCCCGGACCACGTGCTCTCTCGGATATATTCTGACGGCTGCAGCGGAGGAGACGGCGGCGGTAACAAGAAGAAGAAGAAGAGGAAGAAGAAGAGAGAGAATTGACGTCGGAGAAGCCATGGCCGGAAACTCGATGAGCGGTAGATGGAGGAAGAGTGTGGATTTATAAGGATTAAAGAAGCTTTTGGAGCTAGTTTGAAGTCCAATTATTCAATCATTGTTCCTTTACATTAATAATTGGATTTAAAAATTTACCGCTTTATAATGGTAAAAAGTCACCAACCAATTTCACCCAATAATTTCTTTATTTTCCAACGGTTACGATTTACCTGAATGCTCGGCTAATTTTAATATTTTATATCAGTGGACAAGAATCTTTAATCTACTTTTAATTTTTTTTATATAAATAATAATAATAATAATATATTTTTTTTTTAAATAGAAGAATATATCAATACAATTTAAAGCTTTTTTTTTTAAAATAAAATAGTTAAAAATTCGAATTATATTTCTATTAATATATTTAATTTTTTAATTATTCATTTATTTATATGAAAAATTTAAATTTTGAATCATGGATGGAGTGGAGGGCTGCATCTTTCGACTGTCATATTTATTGATAACGATAGAGAATAGGCGAGCTATTATTGCCCAGAACCTAAGAAACGTAGTACATTGGATTTGGAAGCTTGAACGAGCGTTTTGCTAAGGCAAACCCCATCAAATCACTCCACTGATCTCCAGAGCTACCTTGGATTCTGTAACCTTGTTTCACTAATTCATCCCGCTTCTCTGATTTGTATATTGTAGCTTTCTTTCCTTCGTCTTGATGTCCCCTAATTTCGTGATAGAAGGAACGAAATGCAAATTTAATTAAATGATTCCTTAAAAAATAATAATAACCCCAAATAAACTTTATGTTAAAAATATGTTTTTTTTTTTTTTTAATTTGGCTCGAGTTTGGACTCTACTTCTCGTAACACATTATTTTAGTTCAACAATATATGGAGTGAGAGATTCAAGACTCGAAAAGCTTGGAAATCATACCTGAGGATGAGCTTCTCCCAGCGAGAATAGCCTGCATCAATGAGATTTTGTTCTGTGACAGCTCTTTGAAATTCAGCTCGTCCGGTTAAAATAAAAATCTTGAATCCAAGCTTTTTGACCCTTTTATAAAGTGTCAAACTAGCTGGTAATGCCGGTGCCAAGCCCTTATACACCCACTCGTTGAATGAAGTTTCGTTGTATGGCTCCGACCTATTCCAATTAAAACTAATTGTAGCGATATTTAAAGTTTAAAATATTATTAAAAAATTAAAAAGTTGAGAATATTTTAAAATAAATTAGAAAGTTTATAATTTTTTTTAATTATTTAATTAGAATTTACCCGAATCCATTATCCTTATAATAGGGCAAATTTGAAAGCAATGTCTCATCGACATCGAAAACCCAAGCGTCCATTCCGTCCGCGTCGGCAACGTTCACCGACAAAGCGAAGTTCTCCGAGTAAGACGCCACTGAGATGGAGTCGGAGAGATAGCGGCCGGTGTTGAAGTAGTCCTGAACAAACCTAACGCACGGTCGGGGAATAGCACTCCATGATCCGGCGGCGTTGACTTCGACGGAGAACTTCCAACTCTCGCATTCCGGGTCACTGTCGAGCCTGACCAAGTGTTCCCTCGGATACATTCTGATGACTTCGGCGGAGGAGACGGCGGCGGCGAGAAGAAGAAGAGAGAGAATTGAGGTCGGGGAAGCCATGGCCGGAAAGTTGAGGACGGTGTTGCAGGAAGTGGGTGGATTTATAATGGAGATCAGACGATGGCAATTGTCTACCTACCTCACATTCATTGTTATCATATCTTATCTTTTTCTTTTAAAAAAATAAAAAATAAAAATAATTTTTAGCTCCAAAAATCCTTTGTTGAACATTCATCATTTAAGATGATTGCTACTATAAATCTTCCCTGTTTTGGACAATACATACATATATATATATATATATATCATTTATCACGTGACAATAATTTTGGGTAGATTTTTCTAGAATTTAAATATATTAGGTAATTGAATTTTTTAATTAAAAAAAGTCTTTTTTAAATAAATTCTCGAATTAAATAACAATAGTAGGTGGCCACGTATGCCTTAATAATCTATNAAATAACAATAGTAGGTGGCCACTTAAAAAAAAGGTTTAAATTCATAAATTTTGAAATTTGCCTGTTTCCCACTTCTAAAATTGTAAATTTTAAATTATATTTAATAAATTAAAGTCTAAATTTACAATTTAATATTATAATTATTATATTATTGTTTTGATTTTTTTAATTTTTTTAATTAAAAAAAAGTAATTATTTATTATATCTTCCCTACCAAGCGATCAAACTCGTGGGTCACGGAGTACGTCACTTGACTGAATTATTGAGCCACGTGGTGAAATTAATTATTTAACTATTTTTTTTACCCTTTACTTCTTATCCACTCTTTCGTGGGCCCTATCCAATTTTTTTTTTCTACCATGTAGGACCCTTCTTTAATTAATTACATTTTGTTAATGA
This sequence comes from Cucurbita pepo subsp. pepo, assembly GCF_002806865.2. Lineage (NCBI taxonomy): Eukaryota > Viridiplantae > Streptophyta > Magnoliopsida > Cucurbitales > Cucurbitaceae > Cucurbita > Cucurbita pepo. The sequence goes on along the minus strand of NC_036648.1, from coordinate 9,481,741 downwards.
ACTAATTATTACCTTTTTTACTGATTACGTAATTCTTAATATTTGAATACTCAATTAACTAAACAGATATTTATTTTAAGTTTTTATTGATAATATTTTACTTTAGAGTTTAATAAAAGGATATTAAATGTAACGACCTAGTCCTCTTTGGGCTTCCCCTCAAGGCTTTGGTTTGTTCTCCATTCCAACAATGTGGGAGGTCACAATCCACCCCTTTGGGGCCCAGCGTCTTTGCTGACACTCTTTCATTTGTCCCATCGATGTGGGACCGCCCCTAAATCCACCCCCTTTGAGGCACAGCGTCCTTACTGGCACACCACCTCGTGTCTACCCCCATTCGGGGAACAGCGAGAAGGCTGACACATCGTTCGTTGTCTGACTCTAATACCATTTTGTAACGACCCAGATCCACCACTAGCAGATATTGTCCTATTTGGGATTTTCCTTTCGGATTTTCCCTTAAGGCTTTAAAACGCGTCTGCTATGGGAAGGTTTCTACATCCTTATAAACCGTTAAACACGAGCTTGTCTGGTTGGGCCCAAAAGCTAGAAAAAGACTGAAGGTGAACTTAAAGACGTAAATGGGCTGGCATAGTAAGACGAGGCCCATGGTTTAAAGCCCACGGCCCATAATGTTATTTATTTTCATTTGAATTTAAAATTAAAAAGGAAAAAAGAAAAAGGAACTACTCTCCTATTTGGAAGGGCCTAAAACCGGGTCTATTGGAGTTATGAGGTTCATCGGTCCTTTTGAATAGGAACTAAATAATTATGAGATTAAAAAAAATAAAAAATAAAATAAATTAATTAATTCCCGCCTTTCTCTCCTGCCCTATTTATTTCCATTTTAGTCGAAGACAAGGCGAAAGAACGAACCGAGCCTCATCCTTTACCGGAAGAACTTGAAGAGAGCTCAGCAATCTGCGAAGAACAAACGTGATCACCGATCCAATTTCCATATCAAAATGTCGTGGCAAACATATGTCGATGACCATTTGATGTGCGACATTGATGGCCAAGGCCAGCACCTCACCGCCGCTGCCATTATTGGCCACGATGGCAGCGTCTGGGCTCAGAGCACCTCATTTCCTCAGGTTTGGATCTAATTTTTCAATTTTTGTATTCGTTTTCAACTCGCGGATTGGATACTTTAGCATCAGTGCAGTTTAGGGCGTTAATTCAGCATTTCGTATGTGGATTACGCGCGTTTGTTTGTTTTTCATATGTATCGTGATATTTGATCGTATTGAGGAAAGATAGGTTTAGCCATTGGTTATGTGTAAATGCTGATTTGGTCGTATGGTTCGTTTATTCGACTGGTTGTCTATTGATAATAGTGTGGATAAATGTAAATCATTAAATGTTGATTCCAAGAGGATTCTGATTGATTCCTCTTGTCGTTGGGTTCATTTATGCGATGAACTAATGGTTCTAATTCATGTGTAATAACTAAACGTTGATTCCAAGAGGGTTCTAGTTGAGTTTCTCATCACGATTCTTAATTGTAGTACAAGCCTGAGGAGATCACTGGTATCATGAAGGATTTTGATGAACCTGGTTATCTTGCACCTACTGGATTACACCTTGCAGGTACAAAGTACATGGTTATCCAAGGCGAGCCTGGAGCAGTCATCCGTGGAAAGAAGGTGATGCAAACATCATATAAATAAGTCTAAACTGTTTTTTGGATTATTGATTATTCCTCTATTTCATTTGTCCACAAGGCTCTGACACCTTGAGAATTTTGAAATGGTCAGAAGTGACTACTAAAACTTGATCAATTGATCTTCTTCTAAAGAAATATCATTATGATTTCACATTTATCACAGCATAGTTTTTGGCTTGAACACATTGCATCTTAAATGATTTCTATTATGATTGTATTATGAGAATTATAGCTATGTTGTGATAAACATGGTGGAGTATATCAATCTATGGATTAAAGTCTGTTAAATTTCTATTGTGTTGGATTCTTGGGACAGGGGTCTGGAGGAATTACCATAAAGAAGACTGGGCAAGCTCTAGTTTTTGGCATTTATGAAGAACCTGTTACTCCAGGGCAGTGCAACATGGTCGTTGAGAGGCTTGGCGATTACCTCGTCGATCAGGGTCTGTAGGCTTTCTAAGTATCGAAATTTTGGCCTACAATTATTCCTTTTCCTTGTTCCTTTTTGTGTTTGTTTGGTTCCAAGTTTGCATATGCTTCATTCTCGAGCCTCAGAATTGGCAGAGAAGTTAATGCAGACAATAACCTCCTCAAAGATATTATTGACAGTTGTTTGGAGCTTCGCTTTTGATTAATTTTTATAAAATATCTTAATATTTTTTGGGTATTCAATCTTCTTTTCTCAATCATTTCTCTAATTTATTCCTTTAATTAATATCCTAATCTTTAGAGATTGTTTACATTCAAGTAAATTGCATACAGGTTATACAGTCTATGCTCTTGATTTGACAGGTCAGAAAATGAAATGCTTTGATTATTATTATTATTATTATTATTATTTTTAATTATCTCGACTCATGAGATAAAGATTAAATCTCTATCTTACAACAGTGCCCTTATAAAATTTAGGGTTAAATTTGGAAATGACCAAATTGCATTAGGTATTAGGTATGAATATATTAAAATTTAGGGTTAAATTTGTAATTTCATGGTAGAGATTCCTTGCTTTTGAAAATGTCTTTTGAATGGTCTGTTGCTTTAATTTAAGAGGTGTCTTTTTTTTTCTTCTTTTTTTTCTTTTTTATTTGGACCAAATAATTTCTGGAAAGTAGCATCACAATCTAAATAAGAATATCCTTGCAAAATTTAAAATTTCCTTTATAGAAAATGATGGGTTGCAAATTACAGCCCATTAATTTTATATTCAAATCCCATTAAATTTTGATATTAACTACTTTTTCANAAAATTTAGGGTTAAATTTGGAAATGACCAAATTGCATTAGGTATTAGGTATGAATATATTAAAATTTAGGGTTAAATTTGTAATTTCATGGTAGAGATTCCTTGCTTTTGAAAATGTCTTTTGAATGGTCTGTTGCTTTAATTTAAGAGGTGTCTTTTTTTTTTCTTTTTTATTTGCAAAATTTAAAATTTCCTTTATAGAAAATGATGGGTTGCAAATTACAGCCCATTAATTTTATATTCAAATCCCATTAAATTTTGATATTAATTACTTTTCATTTATTTAATTTATATTTAACATAATATTAGAATCATATATTCGGATACGACATGCGAAATTGAGCTGGCTTGAATATTATCAATTATTTTAAAATTAAGAAAAGAATTTTAGAGAGAGAGAGAGAGAGAGAGAGAAGAGGAACAAGCATCATGGGCCTTGAAGGCCCACAAAATACAATTTGGAAGAAAAAGAAAAAAGAAAAAAGAGGGGTATTGAGGTAATTTTGGAATGGGAGATCGCAATTATTTTGGGAAAAATAATTATAACTGCGTGACATCAACGCTATCTCGGGCGAAACCGCGCTGTAAGAAGAGCAGAGAGGATTATTTGGTGGAGCTCATTTNTTCTCAATCATTTCTCTAATTTATTCCTTTAATTAATATCCTAATCTTTAGAGATTGTTTACATTCAAGTAAATTGCATACAGGTTATACAGTCTATGCTCTTGATTTGACAGGTCAGAAAATGAAATGCTTTGATTATTATTATTATTATTATTTTTAATTATCTCGACTCATGAGATAAAGATTAAATCTCTATCTTACAACAGTGCCCTTATAAAATTTAGGGTTAAATTTGGAAATGACCAAATTGCATTAGGTATTAGGTATGAATATATTAAAATTTAGGGTTAAATTTGTAATTTCATGGTAGAGATTCCTTGCTTTTGAAAATGTCTTTTGAATGGTCTGTTGCTTTAATTTAAGAGGTGTCTTTTTTTTTCTTCTTTTTTTTCTTTTTTATTTGGACCAAATAATTTCTGGAAAGTAGCATCACAATCTAAATAAGAATATCCTTGCAAAATTTAAAATTTCCTTTATAGAAAATGATGGGTTGCAAATTACAGCCCATTAATTTTATATTCAAATCCCATTAAATTTTGATATTAACTACTTTTTCATTATTTAATTTATATTTAACATAATATTAGAATCATATATTCGGATACGACATGCGAAATTGAGCTGGCTTGAATATTATCAATTATTTTAAAATTAAGAAAAGAATTTTAGAGAGAGAGAGAGAGAGAGAGAGAAGAGGAACAAGCATCATGGGCCTTGAAGGCCCACAAAATACAATTTGGAAGAAAAAGAAAAAAGAAAAAAGAGGGGTATTGAGGTAATTTTGGAATGGGAGATCGCAATTATTTTGGGAAAAATAATTATAACTGCGTGACATCAACGCTATCTCGGGCGAAACCGCGCTGTAAGAAGAGCAGAGAGGATTATTTGGTGGAGCTCATTTCGTCAGTGGACATAAATTGAATCTTCTCTCGATCGATTTAGAGCAGAGAAGGGTGAAGGAGAAAAAACCCTAAACTGATTGAACCAGAAGCAGGAGGAAGAAGAACAAGCGGGGAAAGATGTCGTGGCAAGTTTACGTCGACGATCATTTGATGTGCGATATTGAGGGCAATCACCTCTCATCTGCAGCCATTATCGGCCATGACGGCAGCGTTTGGGCCCAAAGCGAAACTTTCCCCAAGGTTTACTCTCTCTCTCTCTCTCTCTTTCTAATCTTTTACAGGAAATATGAAATCCGAGTATTGATTTGATTGACTGCTTGTTATCGATGGCTGGATCTGTCTGGATTTTTAATCCAAGATCTCGTGGTTCAGAGCATGATGAATATGATGGATTTTTTTTTAATCGTGGCTGATTTGATCTGATTGTTGTATGTCGATGCATGGCTTCGGGAGTCTCAAGGTTTAAATCGGTTGTTCCATGTAATTCTATGCAGTTTCGTTAGATGTGATTGAAATTAGAATCTGTTGTTGTTTCCATTTTGTTTAGATGTAGCGATTGTACGAGGCAGTAAAGATCTGGAGTTTTCTATTACCGTCGTCTAGGCTTCTAGATTTACTTCGGAGCATTTCGATTTTATTCTCAATTATTTTTGTATTAGTTACGAAATGGTCAAGATGCTGTGCTGATTTCTCTTTAGACCGTCTTGATGACCGATTTCATATTGTGTATTTGATGGAATTCTTAGAAGAAGTCAAGGATGTTTGTTCATTTAACTTTCCTGGTTTCCTGTCCACTTTATGTGGTCCTCAATGTTCTTACTTTTGTGGTTTGCAGTTCAAGCCTGAAGAAATTGCTGCCATCATGAATGACTTCAATGAGCCCGGGACGCTTGCTCCAACTGGTTTGTATCTTGGTGGCTCAAAGTATATGGTAATCCAAGGGGAGCCTGGAGCTGTTATTCGTGGGAAGAAGGTAATAAAATATTTCATGAAAATGTTCTAAAATTAATTCTGAGTTCTGACTTTGAGAGATGATGGGCATGCAAGCAATTTATTCTGAAAGTGTTCTAAAATTAACTTTATAAGTTGCAATGAATATGAGAACCTTCATCCTAGATTAGTTTTCCAATTGGTCAGTGTTATAAGTTTCTAAATTCATTATGTATTGGATTCTGCAGCAAAATTTGTTATCATGTTTACACTGCTGGGTGGATGTACCTTTGATCTGGCAATTAGATTCTCCTTTCTATTGAATTTTAAACCAATATATCTCTTGATTTTAGGGCCCAGGTGGGGTTACTGTTAAGAAGACTGGTCTGGCTCTAGTCATTGGCATCTATGATGAACCAATGACTCCTGGTCAGTGCAATATGATTGTTGAAAGGCTTGGGGATTATCTCGTCGACCAGGGTCTTTAAATATCGGTATGCTTGCTTGCTACCTTTGTACGCGATCGATCCTATTTCTTTTCAGCATCCATATTTATCTTATTGCTGATACAATCTTTTGGATTGTTAATTGCTGCAGGGGAACCGCCTATTGTGTACAAGTCTATGGACTCTTGAATGAGTGGAAATGGGTTTGATTGATGCTTGAGGAGTGATGCTTATGTTTCTCGTTTTTAGTGTTGTCTCTTTCACTTTTTTGTTTGAAATATTGTGGTGGTTTTCAAGTGAGGTCCATTGTAGTAGCATCAAATATGGATATGGTAAACCATTCAGCATAAATTTATAAATACTCTTTTATTTTATCTGTTGTTGATTTTTGCAGCATAAATTTATAACACGAGGAGATATAATCTCTCAAACCCAATTGTGGGCTGGTGGGACATTTCATTCAATCTCTCTCCAGATAAATTTCTTTCCTTTTCTTCCCGATTACTATTGCAGTTCTTGGTTTGGTTGCTTTTCAGTCTCTGGCAGATTAGCCAAAGAATTGGTATGTTGTTTCATTAATGGTTTTGGATAATTGCTGGCTTGCTGCCAGCCATGGTGACTCCATTAATCTTACCTACGTCCTGTTAGTAGAGGGTAGGGTGGTTAGCAAACTATACCAGATGGTTGAGAATGGCAAATATTTCCATAGATTTACTCAATATTCACTACTACAAACCCACCACAGCTGCAGGTAGGTGGTAGGTAGCTACCAACCAAGAACTGTGGAGGTTTTAATTGTTCACATCAACCAGGCAGGTGGTGCTTTTGTGGATGCATTCTTAGGTCCAAAAGTGGTGCCCAAGAATGAATGATTTTTCTTTGTTCAATGAAGGACTTTTAGGAAGGGGGATTTTATAGTTAGAGCATGCAAGGATGATTTTGAATAGGAATAAGAATCTCTGAAGCAATATTTTGTGGTGAGGTTGGTGTTGCATTACTTCACATTGCGTGGAGATGATCATTTGTTATAAGGTCCAAATAGATCGTTATGGCGGGTTGATGGGTAAATACCATACTTTTGGATCATGGAGCCTGTGGATGTCGAGGTTCCGTACTTTCTCAAACTATATTTGAAACAGTGTTCAAATTCCTTATGATATGCAACTGAGTACAAGACGGTTAATTACTAGCTTCATTCTCAAGCCACCTGCAACGACTTTAGTCGATCGAGTAGTAAGTTTTTGCGAATGGGAAAAGGGGCGGTTTGAATGTGGGGGCTGTTCTTATTTTACTCGAAGGGTTTGAATTAGCCCTCCGATCGTATTAAACGTCTTACAATTTGAAGTTCAAGGCTTAAAAGGATTCTCATCTTAAGGTTTTTTTTTTTTCCTCTTAATTAGAAGCACCCTCGTCTAGTGCTATTAAGTAAAATTAATTTGAGAATGTTTTATTTTTTACCTTAATAAAAGTAGTTTAAATGAAATTTAAATAATGATTTTTGGAAATGTAATGCAATGAATCAATTTACAAACACATTAAGATTAGAAGATTATCATAAAAGGAAAACAACTATTCTTTGTTTAACATGCAACTATTTACAAGGAAGCTAAGATGTAAATTACAAGAGACTATTTATTTTATTGGTTTTAGAATTTGAAATATTATTAAACTTACTAAAACAATACAAAGAAATTTATAATAAAATTCTATCTGCCCATGTCATTACCTGCCAAATTTAACACCTATTTTTTATTTTTGCTAAATAGAAAACCTTTTAAATACCAACAAAAATTTAAAAAATTAATTGAGGGATATATTTGAAATTAACAACTAATATCTAATTCAGATTATTAATCGATTCAAAGTTTTGTTTTATTAAAAGCATCGAAACCTTTCTCTATTGGAAGTCGGTTCGATTGAAAACCCCTAGACAGAACGGTTCGGTTCGGATGGTTTGACAGAAAAGCAAATCGAACCGATTTACATCTCGTAACGTCTATATATTTACGCGCTCCTCCTTGTTTTGAATGTATTTTATTCCTTCTCATTTCAATGAAGCAGATCGTCGTTTTCCTTACAGTCACAGAGAAAAGGGGAAAAACCTCAATCACAGTTCTCCGCTCACTGTCTTCTTCCAATCTCCTCTCTTTCTCTTATTGATGCCCTAGGAATTTGATAAAGAAAATATTCGGTGAACGATGAAGATCAAGACGCCATTGAAGCAGCTCAAGCTCTCTGTGCCTGTTCAAGAAACTACCATCCGTTCTTTCCTGTATGTTCAACTTATTTTGCTATTGCTTTCGATTTAATGTTGATCACTTTTTCTTTTTCAGTGTTTGTTTCGTTTTCATTTCCTAATAGCTACTCTCGATATGATTCTGTGTAAATGTATGTTATCCTGTGTTTTTCAATGGAGGATCGACTGAATTGTATTCTTAGTTTCTTGGAAATGAATGATACGGAGAAGAAAATGTTATTTGGAAGTTTGGTGAACTTATCTCTTGTTGACTGAATAAATTCAAATGACTGGTTTCATTGATTTACTTTCCATTTCAAGTATTTCAAATTTCAGGAAGGACGTAGAGCATGATCTGTTCGATTTATTATTATTATTCCCTATTTTCGTTTAATCTTCTAGTGTTAAAAAAAATCCAATGCTCGCGTTTCTGGTTTTGTTAAACTTCAGGACTGCGAGTGGAACATTTCACGACGGCAATCTGCTACTGAACCAGAAAGGATTGCGGCTTATATCTGAAGAGAAAGAAGCAGAGGTAAGTTTGTTTTACTTCAAACATCCTAATTTGAAATGTTTAACTTAATGTATATCAAGTTGCTATCTGAATCCGTAAAAACTGGCCTAACCTAGTTATCTTTGTGGTTTATATTCAATTTAGATGCCTGATTCACCGTAAGAACTGGCCTAACCTAGCGATCTTGATGTATGTGCAGCCATAACACTTCTATTTCATATTTTGTTTGAACAGATTTCAGATTGTAAGGAACTTGATGTCGATTTCTCATTGGAAGATCTTGAGACTGTGAATGGTATCGGGAAAGGAAGTGGTGGTGTAGTGCAACTTGTTCGACACAAATGGGTTGGAAAACTTTTTGCCTTAAAGGTTGTTATATTGGTGGAACAATTCTACACTCTTGCATCCGTCTTTGGTCATTGTACCTTTGCTTTAAGTTATTCATACATTTTGTTCTTTCATGTTATCATGGCTTTCTATAAGTTGAAGAAGCTGCTGCTGCAACAAGCTAACAGTTTCTGATCTCTACATCTTGTTCTTTCATTTTATTATGGCTTTCTATTTTCTAAGCTAGTAAATTGCTATTGCATTCATTTTTCTGCGAGAATGAATTCAAAGTCCCTTGAGGTTGGTCTTGATCAACGAAATAGTTTTATCTCTTTGATCTATGAAAAAGAAAACAGAATTTTGGTAACGACGAGGTTAAAGCAAGATCTGCCAATGGCTCAGTGGTGACTGGTGAGAGTAATTTGTATAACTATTCATTGTTATGATTATTTCTTCATGTTGATTCATGATTTTATTTGTTTAATGTCTTCTTTAAGCTACAAATAAACTACCACTGTCAAAATAGTGGCACAATTAACATGCCATCCGGTTTGGAAGTTGAAGCCATGGTAACTTTTCTGTTTTGGTTATCTTAGATCTATATATATATGTTTCTTTATCCAAACTCCCAAGACGTAAGAATTTCATTTTGCTTAGGTCTTACTATGCTTAGTGATCACTGTTACTAACATTTAGACCTCATCAAAATCTGCTATTATTTGTGCTATTTTGCCTTTTGCATACACTCAAACAATCTCGAGTACAAATTCTATAACTCTGCTGAAAAATATTTGCATACTTCAGGTGATCCAGATGAACATACAAGAGGATATCCGTAAACAGATCGTGCAGGAACTGAAAATAAATCAAGCAGCACAATGTCCACATATAGTGGTTTGTTACCATTCTTTCTACCATAATGGTGCAATTTCTCTGGTGCTAGAATACATGGATCGTGGTTCTTTAGCCGACATAGTCAGACAAGTCCAAACAATTCTGGAACCATATCTTGCAGTTGTCTGTAAACAGGTTCTCAGGATTTTGCTATTAAAATCAAAAGCTGAATGAAAAGGTCAAATTTGTACTCATAGTCACCCACTCCTATTATATTACAGGTTCTACAAGGTCTTGTTTATTTGCATCATGAGAGACATGTTATACACAGAGACATCAAGCCATCCAATCTACTTGTTAACCATAAAGGGGAGGTCAAAATCACTGATTTTGGAGTAAGTGCAATGCTAGCTAGTTCTATGGGTCAGAGAGATACATTTGTGGGAACTTACAATTACATGTCGGTACGTATAATTCATTGAATGGATGGTTTTTTTATGCACCGTGTTTCGTTTATGACATTGGTTTTTACTTTCCCTTTCAGCCTGAGCGAATTAGCGGCGGAACATATGACTACAGCAGTGATATATGGAGCTTGGGCATGGTTGTACTTGAATGTGCCATTGGAAGGTTTCCTTATTTGCAGTCTGAAGAGCAGCAAAGTTGGCCAAGCTTTTATGAACTGCTTGAGGCAATTGTAGCAAAGCCGCCGCCTTCTGCTCCACCGGATCAATTCTCCCCTGAGTTCTGTTCCTTCGTATCCGCTTGGTAAGCCGCCGCCGCCGCCTTATGCTCATGTTCATTAAAATTTAATCCTGGTCCAATTCTAGTTTTGACATTTCATTTTCATTACAATTGGCAGCATTAAAAAGGACCCTAAAGAAAGATCAGCATCATTAGATCTTCTGGTTTGTAACCTTTGTTCAACCATTTCTTGAATAATTTATTACTGGCAATCACAGTACCCTTAAATAATTCTCTCTGTGCTTCTAGAATCATCCTTTCATCAAGAAATTCGAAGATAAAGACATCGATCTCGGGATTCTCGTAGGCAGCTTGGATCCTCCTGTAAGTTTTCCCAGATAATAATCATAATGTTTACTGTAATAGTTTAGAAAAATTTACAATCCGTTTACTTTGTGCAATACGGACAATATGGACTGGTAAAGAATACATCTCCATTGGTATACTATTGCCACGAGAGCTTATACTCAAAGTGGACAATATCATATCATTGTGGAGAGTCATGATTCCTAACATAATATTAGAGTCATGCCCTAAACTTAGTCATGTCAATAGAATCCTCAAATATCGAACAAAGAATTGTGAGTCTCGAAGGTGTAGTAAAAAATGACTAAAGTGTTGAACAAATGATGTACTTTGTTCGAGGGCTCCAAAGAAAGGAGTTGAGCCTCGAGAGCTCTAGAGGAGGCTTATAGTGTATTTTGTTCGAAGGGAGGATTGTTGATTATTGTTTATAAGTAAAAGAATATATCTCTATTGGTACGAAGCCTTTTGGGAAACTCGAAGTAAAGTCATGAGAACTTATGCTCAAAGTGGACAATATCGTACCATTGTAGAGACTCGTGATTCCTAATAGAAACATATGTTTATAAGATTTCATGACTAATTATGTGTTGTCGTTGGGGTGCAAGGGAAAATTAAAAAAACAAACAGACTGAAATACGGTGAAACAACTCAATTTCTCAAACCGTATTGGCCCAAACTATTTCGGCCCAAATGAATCTTCTAGCCAGTAATGGGCTTTAGGCCTGGCAAAGTTTACTTTATATCGGCCCATAAACCTTTGGGCCCATTGCTTAATTAGTATGGGCCCATGTCAAAGTTACAAATATATAGATCTCCACGGACCCATTTCTTTATATCATCTCTCTTTCTTTTCTCTTTTTTTTCCCTAAAAAAATTAATCTTTTTCAAACAAACCAATTTTCATTTTTCAACCAATATTTTATGAGAAAAAATATAATATAACTAGTGGGTTGTGATGGAGACGAGAACAGAGAATATAATCTACTCTCCAACCGCATTTAGCTCACGTAGAGAAATGTCTCTTTGCTCCCCTTCTATTTTTGACCTCGTTCAGGATGAGTGTCTGACTCATATCTCGAAAGTTAAATTGATATCTTAATATGGAGATGGTTATTAAGTTAACCTAATTTGAGAAAGTATGAATAGTGGGGATTAATTTTTAAAATAAAATAGAATAGAATAATAAAATTTGTTTAGTCCAACAAAATATTGAAACATCATGAGAATCCAAACAAAACAAAATCCTAGAGATTTGTGTGGCCAACTCCACATGGGATTTGCCTCATTTCAAAATACAACATTTTCAAATCCATATACCCATTAAAATATATTCAATTAGTATCACTTTTCAGGATTTTAGCAATCATTATATTTCAAATTGACCCACCACTTCGTTCCCATATGCCTTTTTTTCTTTTTCTTTTTTTTTTCCTTTCAAAAAATAAAAATTAGGTTTGGGTGTGTGGGAAACATAATCTCTATGCAATAACTTCATATTATATTCTCGAAGAGTCAGCGTTTGTAGAAAGAGGCAAGGCGAGATGAAAATGATGACTCCAATACCGATCAGGTTACAATATCTGGTCTGTCATTTCCATGGTTGACTATAGATTACTAACAATTCTTATTTGATGTAGACAAGTTACAGTCTACAATCGAACTGAGAACGGATTTTTGGAGAATAAGGTATCAATTTGAGCATCGTTCTGTAGATAAGATATCAAACCAAACATAGCTTAGTGGATAAGATATCAGTTCATGCATAATTCAACAAGCATAGCTAGTAGATAAGATATCAATTCAAACATAGCTCAAGATATCAACTGTTATTCTAAAAGTTAATAATTTGATACCGGTTGACCTAAAAAGAAAAAAAAAAAAAAAAAAAAAAAACTAACAATTTAATTAAGTGAAGCTTACATTACATTTCACTATCGAAACATTGTGAGGTGGTCAATGGAGATTTCATCATTTTCTCTTTGAAATTAGGTTAACCAAAAGAGAGTAACAAAGACCTTTCAAACAATTTGACTCCACGTCAATAAATAGAACAATCCNCCATTTTTTTTTTTTTTTTTTTTTTTATGTGGTTTATTTATAATGCATTAAAAAAATTATTTAATTATTTTTTATACCATGGATGTATATATTTATTAAAAGTAATAAGTGGATTTAATTTATAAGAAAAAAAGTACAAAAATATTCGAAATTGATTTTTATTTTTAGAATTTAATTAAGAAAAATTTTAATAAATAAAAAATTAAATAGTTATCGATTTTTCTCATTTTAAAAGTTGTGGTACGAGCTATTAGGTCAAACAATCATGTAATTCTTTGTTTTTGACTAATTTCTCAAGTTTTTCCAACCAGACGGAACGATGCACGCAAATTAGGGTTTAAGTTCAGTGTTTGCAAGGGAATTTCCCCTCCAAACATTGTGGGTGTACGAAAAGTTGACCTAAAATCATATGAATCCATCGGTAATCATTCAATTAAATTAGGTTGTAGAAATCATATTACCCTCACTCTCGTAATGTCAACTTAAGATAATGTTTTATATNTTTTTTTTTTTTTTTTTTTTTTTTTTTTTTTTTTTTTTTTTTTGCCTTTTTGACTTTTTTTTTTTTTCCTCCTCCAATTTTACCTCTTTTTTGAGCATTTGACCCATTTTTTAATTAAGAAAAAGGTACAAAAACACCAATTTAATATTTATAATCATTAGATTTTTTTTTCTTTTTTTTAAAATACTTTATTTAATTGATTAGGGTTAATGTTAATGGGCATGTAAATAAACCACCAATGATTATGGTCAACAAGGGTTTGAGAAACTATTTCATCAAATAGCTAATGTGGGGTTTTTTGTGTGCAATCTTCTATTTTTATTGGAAAATCTATTTTCCATTACCTTCCTAAAACTTTTTCTATTTTTTAAATTTTTTTGAGAGTCGAGATCGAACCGTTAATTTTTTAAATGGAAATCGACAACAATGATGGTAAAAAAATTAGCGGTATTCGTAGGTTGGGTTGGGTCGAGCCGAGTCAGACTTCTTTTTTTGACAAAAATAAACCCTAAAATAGTTCGAATTATTCGAGTCATTTATTTAAATTTTTATTTATTTATTCTCGAACTTTATTTTAAAATTAACCATCCATTTAGGTTAATTATTTAAAAAAGCCTGATTAGATTAATGGAGTTATTGGTTGGGCTATTAAATGAGTTAATTGTTGGTGTCAAAATAATTTAATCATCATTATTTGTATTACTTGTAAGTAAGAGTACCCATGTGGAGTGTTTTTAATTGCTTAATTATCATGCTTTTATTGGAAACTAAATTTTAAACGTTATCATTATATATCCATTAACCTCAAATAATCGGACACTAGATCTCATTTTATCTTTTCAAATTTATTATAACAGGACAGTGATATACCTTATCGTTCGTCGAATAGGACAAAGTTAACAAATTCTTGAATCGAGGCTTGGTTTTCTATATAAAAACCGTCTTTCACTCTATATTATTGAATATCGAGTTGTTTCGATCGAACTAATCTGGTATGGAGTGCATAGAGTCGTTTTCTTACCTTAAGAAGATGAAGGAGACCTATGATGAAAAGGAAAGTGAGAGTTTTGAATTTCGGAATCAGAGGGGTATAAATGTCTTTTTCACATTGAACAAGACATTTATTGTAATAGGACAGTGATATACCTTATCGTTCGTCTACTGTTCATCTCATTTTACGTTATGTAAAATAGGAGTTTCTTATCTACGGTTCATCTCATTTTACCTTTTCAAATTTATTGTAATAGGACAGTGATATACCTTATCGTTCGTCCAATGGGACAAAGTTAACAAATTCTTGAACCAAGGCTTGGTTTTCTGTACAAAAAGGGTCTTTCGTTCTACATTATTGAATATCGAGTTGTTCAACCAGTTTTAGAACTTTCGATCGAGCTAATCTGGTATGGAGTGTATAGAGTCGCTTTCTTACCTTAAGAAGATGAAGGAGACCTACGATGAAAAGGAAAAGTGGGAGTTTTGAACTTCGATATCGGAGGGGTATAAATGTCTTTTTCCATTGAATCGTGTCGGAATAAATAGACCCATTTTTTGGAATTCTTCACACACTTCACAAAACACAACACAAAGAACAAAGTTTTAATTAGAGAATCCAACAAAAAAGGACCAAATTAAACTCAGAACTCAACTTCTTTTTTTCTTCTTTTTGGGACTAATGGCTCACAGCATTGCGTGCTTACATATCCATGTGCAGAGATCTGCCTCCCACGTGCCATATGCTTCTCTCTTTCAGTTTATTCCCAAACAAAGACACAAACCTTAAACAACAATAAACAAACTCCTAAAACATTCTCAAAAAACTAAATCATTGTATCTCCGCAAGGACGTTGTCATTGTTGCCTTTCAGGACCTCCGACAGCTCTTCTTGTATCGTGCTTGATTAGTTCGTTCTAGGAGTATTAAAAAAGCCTAATGACTCGAAAACCCTAACCAACCCAACCTAGCCTAATTCCATGCAATTTTGATAGGATTATGAACTCAGTCCGNTAGCCTAATTCCATGCAATTTTGATAGGATTATGAACTCAGTCCGTAAAAAAAATTCAACCCAATCCAACATACGAACAACACTCCAAGTGAAGATTGTTAGTTCACTACCAATAAAGAATCTTCGGAAAAAAATCCCATTATACGTTCGAACGCTCGAGCACTATTTTATTATTATTATTATTATTATTTCGATGGGTGAGTTTTCTAGAAGTGAAGATGAGCTGTGTGAATAGCTGGCTTTGGCTTTGGCATTGGGTTGGGTGCGTGAAGGATCTGATGTATCACGTGCAAATGTATTGTTTTTAGGGTTTTGGGTTATCTAAAATA
Source organism: Cucurbita pepo subsp. pepo (assembly GCF_002806865.2). Taxonomy (NCBI): domain Eukaryota; kingdom Viridiplantae; phylum Streptophyta; class Magnoliopsida; order Cucurbitales; family Cucurbitaceae; genus Cucurbita; species Cucurbita pepo. The sequence goes on along the minus strand of NC_036648.1, from coordinate 9,466,076 downwards.
AGCAATCCCAGCCTGCATTCCGATTGGCTACTCTCATTCCCTTGTTTTGTTTTAAAGCATTTGAATTAGATTAGATTAGTGCATGTGTTAATGATGATTAACCAAAGTTTTATTTATTTGTTTATTTATTTATCCGAAACTACTTTCAGTATCAATAAAGATTAGGTCTAGACAATCTTTTCGACCCATTCGAAATCTCAGACGAATTAAATGGATGGTCTGAGTAATTTAAATAGAATTCACAGCCATACTCTTTATTTCTGGGTTGGGTTCGGTTAAGTTGTTCGATTATTATTTTTAATTATTTAAAAAATATACTTATCTATCTTATATGTTACATGAATTACTAAAATCTCGTTAAACTCAAATATTAAACATTTACACGTGGCAATACAGAAGTCAAATATTCTTAATTTTCATAATAATTTTAAAAGTACGGTTGAGTTGTAATACTCTTCTGCTTATTTCACCAACTAATTTTGACAAAAAGAAATCTATTTAAACTCGTTAATTTAATAATATAATGTCATTTTTTAATCATTTTTGTATCATACTATATTTTATAATTTATTATATATATATATATATATATATATATATACTTTTTAAAAAATTAAATGAAAAAAAAGGGTAAAATATGATACATTTTTTCACTAATTTTTTTTTTCTTTCTAATTTAAGAGTAAAAAATATTGATTTTTTTTTTCTCTTAAAGAAAAGGATAGAAACGTTTCCCACGTCCTGGGGTATTGCCACGTGTTCATATACATTTTTTTTCCCACCTGAATTAATGAGAATAGTAGTAATTAAAATCCTAATAACGTTTTTATATTTTATAAAAAAAATATTTAACTCAACTAATTAAAATATTATATATTTATTTTAAGAATTAGATAATCAAATTTTTATTTAAAAAATCAATTACTTATTTTCAAAATTAAAATACGTCGAGTAATTACCAAGTAACAATTTTTTTATATTTAATTTTTAATTAAAAAAAAAAAAACCCTAGACAGGAGTCGAACATAGAAGGCCCTGAATGAGTCATAAACAGCAGAGTTAGGCAGCTGGATCATGTGCCTCCATGATCACCACACATCCAACTAGCTAAGCCCATCATCACCATTAAAATATCCCACGTGGGCTCCACTTCCAATGTCATCTGTGGGACCCACCCACCTTCCACCCAATAAGAATCAAGCCCTCTTTGGTTTCTTAATTTTGCCATATTAAGCCCCTTTTCGACAGTGTCCTTTTGTAGTAAGCCCAAACATTCCTTTGTCCCAATCCTATATCTATATCTATATATATATATACACACACACTTTAATAATTAATATTATTGTAGTATAGTTTATACTCATATCCTAAAGTTTCAAAGTATGGAAATATATAACAATCATATCCATAAAATAATATTTATTATGGCAATACTTTAAATGTTCGATATTTTATTTGTATCCGTAGATAAAACATACCAGAAATAATAAACTTGTGAAATGAATATGTTTATCAGATTTGTTATGTTGTGACTCTCGTTTACCTTAATTGTTATTTAAACAATTTATCAGTAATAAAAACACATGTTCTTGTTTCAATATTTTAATAAAAGTTTCTCTAGCTCGAACTAGCCTAGTTTAAAAACAAAACCATGGCTCGATCTTTACCTCATTACAATAATTTGAAATGTACTTTCCGTAATAAAAGGAAACATAATTTCAAAAGTTTGAAGTAAAGTATAGGATTCCATTGAGTCTTATTCAAAATAACCCTTTAAAAAATTATTCTAATACAATTTAGTTGACGGGAATCTTTGAATTAGGAAGATAAACGTTAATTATATATCTAGAACAAAGCAAACACGTCAATAATCGAACCTCATTAAAAAAAAAATAAAGTGATTTACTGATATTCTTTATGAACTATGAGTTTGATATCGTTACATCATTTGTTAGTACCAACCAAAATTAGTTAGGTGATCCAAATAGTTGTCCATACACGAACCTGCTACCTAAATGCGAGCAAGTACAGAGAATGGCTAATAAATTACATAATTCAAATACAAATGGGAAAAAGGGATAGAAAAGGGAAAAAATACAAATTACAAGTCAAGAAATTAAGCAAAAGATTAGCGTTTAGGGAAAAATGGCTGTGAATCCCATGGCGCATAAACGGGCAACAAAGTGACGCACCAAGTGCCAAAAACTTGCTTGTCAGAATGCCGTTTAATTTTCTTGGGATTGTGTCACGTGGGTCTCTTTCGGTTCTTTCTTTTGTTAGAACGTTGAACGAAAATCAAGATTATCGTCACATTATTTTTCGTTACCGTCATGTTTTTAAAACTCAAAATTTCAATCCAATTTGGGAACGTCGGCTTTTGAAAAATGAAAAAGAAACCTTACGATTGATCGATCGATTTTAGTTCATTTTATAGTCGATATGAAAACAAGAGACAGGTTGGTTAAATGGGGTCATGAAGTGAAGAGTGGGAGTCTAAGGGCACTAAAAAAGAGATGTCTCCTTGCCTTCCAACTGTTCGATGAAATGCCTGTGAGAAAGTGACGGCCTCTTGGCTATGTGTGCGTCCATCACGCCATTCCATTTTCCCTTTTGAGTGATTCAACTTGGAAACTGTTTATGATAGGATTGGGTTTGGATATATATGAATTGTGGTTATTCCAAATGGGGAATAATGGTTTTGCTTAAATGACTTGTTTTCTTTTTCCTTGGTCAAATATGCATTGGAGACAGCCTTGTTCTGTCCATTTTTGAATGCGTGGGTGACCCCCAACAAGGGTTAATTTTGCAGTCAAGCTTCTAATTCTTTTCATTCTATGGGATGGCTTTTGGTGGTGGTGGCCGTGGCGGCTGCAAGAAAAACCACCAAACTCTTCATGGGTTTTAGTTGCTAGAATTAGACCATAGTTTCTAACATAATTTGACTCATTTTTTTCATTGAAAATGAAAATTTTAAAGCGTTTATATAAATATAGTTTAGCGGGTCTATATTAAATTACTTAAAATACCATATTATAGTTTTTGAGAAGCAAAATATATGAGATCATAAACGTAGATGGTTCGGATATGATAGAACTTCACGACCGCACAAAGTTTGTGAACCAAAAACTTCCACTTCTATTGAGTTCATCTAAAAAGCTATTTTTTCCAATCAAATGAGAGGAAAACAGTCTCTTGGCCCAGAGCCCATCCCCTATCATGGCTTCAACCTAAAGTTCATAAAAAATATACATTTTTTATTTTGTTGCATCTTTCTCCCTAAACATCATGGTCAACTGACTAGTTCAGGGTGAAAAAAAGGAAGAAAAAATGTGGTAAACAGTAAAAAAATAGAATTACCACGTTTGCAGGTGGAAAATGGCAGAGAGGACAGTGTACTTAGAGAAACAAGACAACTTCAAAAACATTCCAATTGTGCTGTTTGATTTTAACCTCAAAGGACACACAACATAAAATTACCGGTCTTAATTTTAAGATTAAAATAAGCTTATCCATTATGATTAAAATGGTCGTTTTTTTTAAATCAATGGAATTTGAATTTTCCATGTCTCTCTCCCGGGGAATTGAACCAATTTGAAGAGACATTTTTTAAAATTTTTAAATAAGGTAAAAAAAAGGGAAAATAAAGAAATAAGGAACAAGTCCGCCATTGCCGACTCGGTCACAGCACAAATACATTCTTTTTAAAGCCTTTGAAAAAGGAATGTGCTGATCTTAAAAAATTTCCCATTTCTCTCTCTCCTCCCTTCTATTAATACCTTATCCCATAGCACCCCATTTCCTCGACTGAGCAAAAGAAANAAAAAAAAAAAAAAAAAAAAAAAAAAAAAAAAAAAAAAAAAAAAAAAACACACACACACACACACACAAGTACTTCCCTTCATTCCTCTTCATTAATCATCATGTGTGTTTCAATTTCAAATCCTTCCTCTGCCCCTGCAACCAGTTGCCCGCCGCCACCGCCGCCGACATCACCATCGGAATTACTTCAATTTTTTAATGTTTTCCCCAAAAAACAGCCGCCGCCGCAGCAGAAGCAGCAGTTGTTCTCATGTTCGGAGATTGTAACGGAAGCAAAATCTTTGTTCTCATTGGCTTTCCCGATTGCTTTAACGGCACTCATAATCTATTCCCGTTCGATCATTTCCATGCTTTTTCTCGGCCGGCTTGGTGACGTGGAACTCGCCGCCGGTTCACTTGCCATCGCCTTCGCTAATATTACTGGTTACTCTGTTCTCTCTGGTTTGGCTTTAGGAATGGAGCCACTCTGTTCCCAAGCCTTCGGCGCCCACCGTCCGAAGCTCCTCTCTTTAACCCTTCACCGTTCGGTAATTTTTCTTCTTGTGTGTTCAATACCCATTTCTTTACTGTGGGTAAAAATGGCCAAAATCCTCCTCTTCCTCCGTCAAGATCCGACCATCACAGAAATGGCGCAGACCTATTTGGTTTTCTCTCTCCCGGATCTTATCACCAATTCTTTCATTAACCCAATCAGAATTTACCTTCGCGCTCAGGGCATCACCGTCCCGCTCACTTTAGCGTCGCTCGGCGGGGCTCTATGTCACGTGCCGATCAATTTCCTGTTGGTTAGTTATTATAAGTTTGGGGTAGCCGGCGTGGCAGCCTCGGCGGCGGCTACGAATTTGTTAGTGTTGGTTTTTTTGGCGCTGTACGTCGTCGTTTCAGGTGTTCACGCTCCGACGTGGACGACACCGAGCCGGGAATGTTTGACCGGTTGGAAGCCGCTTTTGGAGCTAGCCGCGCCGAGCTGTATATCGGTTTGCTTGGAGTGGTGGTGGTACGAGATTATGATCGTGTTGTGTGGGCTTCTTGTGGACCCCAAAGCAACCGTTGCCTCAATGGGAGTATTGATACAAACGACGTCGTTGATTTATATTTTTCCGTCGTCTCTTGGATTTGCTGTTTCTACACGCGTCGGGAACGAGCTAGGCGGGAGCCGACCACAGAAGGCAAAGCTCTCCGCCGTGGTTGCGGTGTTTATGGCGGCGATGATGGGGTTGGGAGCGACGTCGTTTGCTACGGGGATGAGGAATAAGTGGGCTAGAATGTTCACCGACGACCACGAGATTCTCCGGCTGACATCGGTGGCACTGCCGATTTTGGGACTGTGTGAGCTCGGAAACTGCCCGCAGACAGTCGGATGCGGCGTATTGAGAGGATGCGCGCGGCCGTCTGCAGCGGCGAATATAAACCTCGGCGCGTTTTACGGCGTCGGAATGCCGGTGGCGGTTGGGCTTGCGTTCAGATTAGGGGTTGGGTTTTGCGGGCTTTGGTTGGGCCTCTTGTCGGCCCAAGTTTGTTGTGCTGGGCTCATGTTGTATGTGATTGGAACCACTGACTGGGACTTTCAAGCTTGTAGGTCCCACGTGCTTACGTGTACTGCGGGTGATGAATTACCCTTGATTTCTCCGCCCAACACATAATTCTTCTTAATTTACACCAAATTGTAAACCAATTTAATTTCTCAACTTAAAAATGACCTTTTTTTTTATTATTATTTTCAACCTCTTTAATTTATTAATCTGAAATATCTTCTTTAATTTAATATAAATAAATTTATAATATCCAAATAATGAAGGAAAAATAATAATAATTAAATAAACAAAATAAATTTTTTTCACCCAGCTGGTTAATATTGCTGTTTCTAGGTGGGTCTATCATTTATTTGGAATATTTTATGTTTCCACCCATCAAGCCAACGTGGCAATCAATTCCGTTGATTTCTCCAATTTATGGTATTTTGGAATTGGAATAGACTTTTATTACCAAAAAAAATAATTAAAAAAAGGGTTAAAAATTAAGGGAAATGTCTCCAAAGTTCAGACATGTTTGGTCTATTTCTTTCGTAAGTTTTCTTTCGTTAGACAAAAGACTTGTTGGATGTTCTAATCTTAACGTATGCATAGTAGCACCCATCACCATCACGGACCTATGGTAGCTCATTAAATGCACAAAAAAACATCACGCTTCTGTTTCTTAACTGTATCACTATTTTCACCTCCATTCCCATTATGCCCCTCCTCCTATGGGTACCAAATTTCAATAAGGGTTACAAATTAAATAGTAATATAATATGCTTTTCAGAATTAACACCTTCCACCAAATTAGACGTAGTTAGGTTGGGTTATGTTAGAAATTTTTTTTGAGTCAAAGTTGATGACCCGAGTAATCTAAATCAAGTTCACAACCCAACCTAACCTTCTATTTTTTTGGTTGTGTTGACCTAATCAATAAAATGTCAACTCGTGAACTCATATAGGTCGAGTGCTGGAGCATATACAAACGAACAAGTATGGAGAGAAAGAGAGGGAAGGGAAGAGAAGGAAATGGGGAAGACAAGTTGATTTTAGGGCATCATGTAACCCACATGGTGTCCTTGTGAGTGAACACTCTCACTATTCCTCTTTCCCTCTTTGTTCCCTTATCTTAAACCCTTTCACCTTTTATTTCACTTTCTCCCCTTACATTCCTCTCTCCCTCTCTCCCTCTCTCTCTCTCTCTCTCCCATCATGTCATGCTCTACCTATCTTTGTACTATTTAGAGAGAGAAAACTTTGAGACCTCTCTCTCTCTCTCCCTCTCCTAAAAACACATGCACATATATTTGTTGGGAGAGAAAGTGGGTTTTGTCCACCTAACATACAACATTTCCCATTGTATGTACAAACCAAGTTGTAGATCTTCCAAGGAATAAACAACTAAGAATTGGCCCGACCGACGTGAAAATCATCGTGGGTTGGCTTACTGGTGAATAAGAGTCAAACGATTGTCCTATAAGAGTAGTTTCGATCGATTCTAACCTCCATTTAGCTAAATAGAATCTTCACCCTAGCTATAGATAGGTCATCTGGGTTTAGGTCCATAAGCAGTGACAATTGCCCGCATGAAGCGGCTCGCTAGGTTAAGCCACTGCGTGTAAGCCGACAGAAAACTTTAGCCGTGAATTAATTGGAAAGGGAAATGCATGATTAGATGGGAGAAGGGAGCAATTATTATATAGTAAAATTGTCACAAAACGGCCACAATATGTCTCCCTGAGTACCAACTGATGGCTCTCGAAACACATGGCCGTTGTGTAGAAAACATTTATATAATGTTGGGAAGTAGTAGATGGAATAGAACTCGAAACATATTTTTAGAAAAGAAATAGAAACAAAGGGTCACATCTCTTATTTAATGCATTTCCCATTATTCTCTACCACCTCTCACCTCGACACTTAGGGACCTCGGTCCCTCGAACTCGGTTTTATTTGATTAAATTACAAATTTAGTTTATACGTCGTTAAATTTTTTATTTTTGTATTTAATAAAATTAAATATTAATTCTATTAAGCTCATGGATGGTTAAAAGTTTTAGTCCAAGTTTAGGGACTAAATTGTAATTTAACCATTAATGGGTTAGTGGGCTTATTGGGCCTTTTCTTCCTTGATTGGGCATCGGATGGGCCTGATCCATTGTTTTGGGCCTTTGCTTCTAAAGGGTTTGAGGAATGGGCCTGGCCCAATATAATCTTCATGTATTTGTTCGTTAAAACTTTGGCATAGCTCTGATCCACTGGGCTTCTATGGAAATGGAAAGGAGAGTTTCGAAGCCGCGAAATGACCGGGAAATTATGGCGCCTTCGTCGCAGATCAAGCGGCGGAAAATCGATCATACGCCGGCCCGCCGGTAATTCTTGCTTTTCCTTGACGGCCACCGCCGTTGTGTAAATGGATAATCTCTTCTGTGTTCGCTTCAGTTTATTTTTCTTTGTCGTGAGTTGTTAGATGAAACACCAAGGATGTGAGGGTTTTAAATTTTGAAGATTCAGGTTACGACGAAGATGTTAGTTACTGCTGATGGTTTCGTTAGGCTACTGAGTTGACTGGATTGGACTTCTAGATGTTTCAATTGTTGAGATTTCTCAGTTTAGTTGCTGTTAGATAAAGAAATGGAGTTTGTGTTGGATTTGAAGTATTGAATGAAATTATCGATTTAGAGAATTTAATACTGTGTTGTTTTGATATTTTCCTTTTGGATTATAATCTCAACTACTGGATTGGATTGCACCTTCGTAATTGATCTTTTCGACAATGAAATAAAAGATCAAAAGAACAGCGGACTTTAGTATTAGCTGCTTTAATAATTCTGAGTTGAATTCATTCGTAAAACCTCTCTATTGCAGAATTTTATCTTCAGTTGGTGTAGAGAGACAAGGAATTTCAGTCTCAACTAAAGGCTCGACAGTGAGAATTTTTATTTCTTTGGTTTTGCTTTCTTAGTAAACTATCATACTTATTTATCAAGCACTAGATTGCTTATGATGACTTCGAATTTGCACAGTGTCCTGTTGCTAGTGGAAGTGAATTTAGGATCCTACAAGATAAGAGTTCTGCTGTGGCAGAGGCCAAACAAGATTGTTGCACTGGTAATTTTAAAATCCTTGATTCCCCATTTGGAAATTTTCTTTTGCCTGTTATTCCTTCTCCCGCAGAATTGGTTGAGTAGTAGCTTCGAATCTAATACTGGTTCTACCTGATCTTTTAGCTGGTATGCTTTTGTGAGTGTTCGAACTTTTTTGTATGATTGAGATATGATTACTGTATGAGACTTGTGTTCCAAACCTTATCCTATAGAAATGTTCTCTGTTAATATAAGTTTTCCCCGAGTGATTGGATATGGCCATTAGATAATAAAACTTAAAAAAGTTAAATGGAGATAAACTCTTTTTTGAAGCCCGAGTAATTTAGTCTCTATGCTTTAAAATTGTAACAATTTAGTTCCTATTGTGAAAATATTATAAAGATTTAATATAATTTTTACCTCTATAGATTACAGAGCAATTTTTTTCCTAGAGTGATTGAAGTGTTACAAAATCTAGAGTTAAAAGGACTAAATTGTTTCATATTGAAATTTTGAGACCAAATTGTTATAAATAAAGGATCTATTGTTAGAAACTAAATTTAAGGATTGAAGGGCTAATTTTATGGTTTAGAGTCTAAAAAGTGTTTTTCAACCTTTCTGTGTGGTAGACTGTCAAATCATTTAATTCTGATCACTATGATTAGGCATATTCGTCCTACCCATCTCCATGTGTTTGGTTCTTGTGAGTCTACCAATCTAGTATTGACAGGAAAAAGGGTGAACGAACTATTAGGTTTTTTTTAAAAAAAAAATTTCCATCTCAGAATCATTTGAGATGGAAAAGATTGGAGAGTTCGATGCCCAAACAAAGAAACGTGGCCATGTCTTGCTTAACAACTGTTTCTCCAAAAAGGAAAACTACTGTTATGAGAACATGTGTTGTATCAGGAATCTGATTTTTATTTGGATCTATATACTAAGGGAATAACAATCACCTAACTGAGGGGTTGCGTGGTGAAGTCCCCCATCTCTCGAAGGTCCTGAAGAGTTGGCATTTTATAATTTTAGGAAACATTACCTCAATTATTAGGTATAGATATTATATTGCACGTGAATATCATATCAATCTAGAAACTAGCATTGCATTTGAAAATTTGAAATAAGCTAAAGTTTGTATTCAATGACTTTTCTGTGTCTCCTTCAAACAATCTTACTTTTAATAGTGCCTGGCTTTCTTAGGATAGATTAAATTACCTTCTTATAAGTGCAATACCTCATTCCACAAGATTTAGTGAATAAAACTATGTGGAACAAGGTGAGCTTCAACTAAGTTTTGATGGGAGAAGTGTGTTATTTTTTCTAATTTGGAGAAGATACATATTATGGACTAATTCATAGTCATTCACATAGTTAAGGCTCTTCTACTAATTGGTTGAAAAAGGGAAAATGTAATAAAAAATTTGAACTTTCCTTGTGAAGATCAATCAAGTTTACTAGACTGTCAATCATTTTAGTTTTAGAAAACTAACTCTTTAACACTCACATAGGTGGTTCCTATGAAAAACATTGTATATGTTCTTTCATAATAGCTTAATCACTTGTAGAAATCTTTAAAAGCATAGAAAAACCACACTTGCACTATCTCGAAAATTTTAAAGGAAGTGCTCATTGAGACCGGTCTGCCCTTTGAATTTAGATCTTCAGATCTTCTTACGCTCATAATTTTTTAGTTAGGCCTTTTGTAGGCGGATCTACAATTTTTTTTAATTTTTTTTTTTTACCTAATGAAGTCAATTGGGATAATTCCCCTGCAAAATAGTTGTGTGGTTGTTTATCTCTGTCAAAGTAGTTGTGTGGTTGTTTATCTCTGTCTGATATGTCGAGGTTTGCCATTATATACAATCTATTGTAGCCCTTCCAATGGGTGTTTGGCTATCACTCTGCATGCATATTCTAATTTAGGTTCTATTGTGAATCATGATGTTATATACGTTTGTTTGGAAGATTTTCAAGATATAGCTTCACCTCCAAGAAATGAAAATGGAGTCACTTGTAGATTTTGAGTCTTTAGTACTAAATAGTCCATTCGCATTACGAGAACCTTCAAAAACGTCTAATATAATATAGTTCATAATTTCTTGTGTACTTTGAAATATCTTAATATTGTCAATATAACTTTCCTATGGACTTGACTTAGATTGCTGGTATAATGACTTAACTTGCCTCTCTAGTCAACTTTGAGATTTTTACTTCAAGGTGTTTCTCTCTTTATCTTAATATTAATGCGAGCCCTTGTGAGTATAGTAAGGGAAATGAGAAAGAAGCTTTTTTTAACGTCCCAATGAAACTCATTTGAAAAACGAAAAAAAAAAAAAAAAAAAAAGTCAAAATTCTTAGACACTTTGAAGTGTTTTTCTACTTAACATGTGTGTCAATTTTCATCAAATTTGAACCCTCTTTACAAAACTGTTGAAAAATATTAATCCTAACTCAATTTTTTTATCTAATGCTTCAAATCTCGTGAGGATGATTTTTACGTTCCAATTTAAGTTAGCAATGAAGACTATAGCAACAGTAGAGCTCTTCTTCACCACTTTTGATAAAATAAAAAGGTTTTGTGTTTATCTCATTATCTCTTTAGCGGCCTAACTAAGATACTAAATATGGTCCGGAGAGAAATATCTAGAAATATCTCCTATTTAGAATCTCTTTTTATATATGGATATACAAATACTTTACATAAATACTAAATTTTTATTTTAGCACAACAAATGAGCATGAAAATTTAAAAATCTAAAACAGAAGGTATTTTTATTTAACAGAGGATTCTCACTTTTAATGTCCAATGAAGAGGTTGCGTTTGGGTCTAATGGAAATTTAACATTTAGTGTTGCATGACGGGTAATTGTCTTCCATATTTGCAACTCAATACGTTTTTTCTTTTTTACCTTTTATGGTTGGAATAATTTTTTATTACATGATATCCATTATCCAATAAAAACCAGAGTTATATATTATGATTTAAAATTTAATAATTGATTTTGAAAAATGTTACCTTCACTGTACTTTTGTACCCATCTCTGTTATAACTGGAATATTTACAGGCAGGTAAATCTTCTCTCTTATCTCAATCGATGGGCGGTAGATTCTTGGTAAGGTTCTAGTTCTTGTCAAGATTTTATTTTTAAAATATATTATTTATTTTTAAAAAAATTAATAAATAATTTCGTGTTCCGATAGAATTAAAATATAAATATAGTAATAAATTCATTAATATTTTATGTGAGTGTATATTAGGTAGGGACAGAGATAAAGAATATAATTTCTGTCATCAGTTTTATTTATGGGAAGAAGTCTTTCCCTATTCTCTCTTATTACCTTGTTTATATAAAGATTTGTTTTTTGTCTTGAGATGGGTCTGTAGAAGAATAAATGAGTTTAGTTAAATGAAGAATAAATGAGTAATTATAAATTAGTTAAATGAAGAATAAATGAGTAATTATAAATTAGTTAAATGAAGAATAAATGAGGAATAGAAGAATAAATGAAGTAGAAATAAATGAAACAGTTATAGTTGAAATTATGTTTATGTAATTAAGTCTAGAAGATTTTATTCCATTTTTTTTCCGGCGGATCATTTTAGTCGCAGTTTATCTTTTCCAACGTAACAATTTCTGTAATTTCTTGAAAATAAAATTTCCATTTTTTATTTTTAGGCACGATTCTGTAAGTGGAATCATATTCTTATCTGAAATAAAAAGCACCAAAACTGGAATCTGCACTAAGCTTAATTTTAATATAAAGAAAAGTTTAATCTCTATACACAAAAATATATTCTGAAAAAAAAAAAAAACAAAGGATGTAATTTATCACTAAACCCGCCCGAAAAAGGTAAGAACGACTTCGATTAATCACTATACTAAGTTTCTGTTTAGGTGTTGAAATCACCGAGAAAAAAAAGTCGATTCTGCTGGAAACTCGCTCAAATTCTTTGGGTTTTCTTCAAAATCCCTAATTTCCTTTTTTATTTTTGAATAAATAATACTTCTTCTTCTCCATTTCTACGTGTTTTTCAGTCTCGTTGAAGCTTTTTCATGACTCAAGAACTTGCCTGAACCAGAGAGAGTAGCTTTTGCTCCGCGCCGGACCTTCTCATTGAATTAGAATTTGGGGCGTTTCAGTTAGTTGCCAGATGGGAAAGGTTGCAGTAGGCACGGCGGCGGTGTGTGCAGGTGCGGTTTGCGCGGCTGCGGCGCTAGTGGTGCGCCACCGCGTGAAAAACTCCGGTAAGTGGGCTCGAGCAATGGCCATTCTGAAGGAGTTCGAGGAAAAATGTGGAACCCCTATTGGGAAACTGAGGCAGGTGGCTGATGCCATGGCCGTTGAGATGCACGCTGGCCTCGCTTCCGAAGGTGGTAGCAAACTCAAGATGCTGATTAGCTTCGTCGATAATCTCCCAACCGGGTACTGCAAATTATACTTCATTCTATTCCCTTTTGATTTGCCTTTGAATTTTATTAGATCTGTTTGTTCAAGCCGTTTCATAATAATTAAACCTCTTTTTTTGCTTGAACTAAGAAAATCTATGAACATTTTCCTCATTTCGTTTAGAATTTGTTGTTTTTTAAGCTCATGCAAAGGACTTCATAAGACGATGAAGCGTTTTTCTTTGTTGTTTTGTTTGTATTTGGGGTCTTAATATAATGTTATCTCTCATGTTATTGCTGTCTTTACTGTGATTCAAAGTTTTAATAGAATACTTTGGTTCAAATTTTGAATGGCATATACCACCATGGATGATGTTCTTTTAAAAACGACACTTTCCTTATAAATTTAGAGATGAAAAGGGGCTGTTCTATGCATTGGATCTCGGTGGTACGAACTTTCGAGTGTTACGAGTGCAGTTGGGAGGGAAGGACGGTCGAGTTCTGAAGCAAGAATTCGAGGAGGTTTCGATACCTCCACACTTGATGATTGGGTCTTCAGAAGTTAGTATTCTCCCCTTGAATTTATAGTGTGGATTTGGTTAGGATGGAGCATAAGCTGAAGTATCTGGTGCTGGTTCTGTCAGGCTCTGTTTGATTTTATAGCTCAAGCACTTGCAAAGTTTGTTGCTAAAGAAGGTGAAGGCTTTTGCTTGGCACCGGGTAGGCAAAGGGAACTCGGTTTTACTTTCTCCTTCCCTGTGAGACAAATCTCGATATCATCAGGGGCGCTTATTAAATGGACGAAAGGCTTCAGCATCGAAGACACGGTTAATCCTAATTCCTTGAGCTTTATTCTTTTATGTTGATAGGTAGCCATTTTGCTGTCGTTTCGTCGGCGTTGGATCTTGATTGATACTATTTTAGGTTGGGGAAGACGTCGTCGGTGAATTAACCAAAGCCATGGAAAAATTGAAACTCGACATGCGTGTAACAGCGTTGGTAATTTCCGTGGTTCTTTGTTCCTTTTTCTGATGCTACTGCTCAATGTTCAGTTTTCCAATATAAATGCATAATTTCATATTTCTTGGTGAGACGAGGGTGCATGTAACAGTCCAAGCCCACCGCCACCAGATATTTTCCTTTTTGGGCTGTTCCTTTCAGGTTTTCCCTCAAGATTTTTAAAACGCGTCCTCTAGAGAGAGATTTCCACGCCTTTATAATGAATGCTTTGCCCCAGGCGGTGATCTCGGGAGGGGGGTGGATTGTGAGATCTCACATTGATTTGAGAAAGGAACCAGTGTCAGCGAGGACGTTGTGTCCTGAAGGGGGTGGATTGTGAGATCCCATATCAGTTGGAGAGGGGAACGAAGCATTCTTTATAAAAATGTGGAAACCTCTCCCTAGCAGTAGACACGTTTAAAAACCTCGTGGGGAAGCCCGAAAGGGAAATCCCAAAGAGAACAATATTTACTGGCAGTGGGTGGACTTGAGCTGTTACCGTGCATGCATGTTTTGTGCTGACTTAGTTCTTTCTGAGATATAGGTAAATGACACGATTGGAACATTAGCAGGAGGTCGATTCCATGATAGTGATGTGATTGCTGCTGTGATTTTGGGCACTGGAACGAATGCAGCTTATGTAGAGCGTGCCAATGCGATTCCCAAGTGGCACGGGCTACTTCCGAAATCAGGAGAAATGGTTAGTGAATTGTGAGATTTGTTACAAACCGAAGACGGGTTCATGACTTCATCGATATAAATATTAATGTAGGTAATTAACATGGAATGGGGTAACTTCCGGTCCTCGCATCTGCCACTTACAGAATATGATCAAGAATTGGATGCTGATAGCTTAAACCCTGGAGAACAGGTAAAATCATTCGTAATACAATCTTCATCTCAGCATCATTCAAAGAAATGGTTTTCTTGAACAATCATCTCGATTACTACTCGCAGATTTTCGAGAAGTTGATTTCTGGTATGTACTTGGGAGAAATTGTTCGTAAAGTTTTGATCAAGATGGCTGAAGAAGCGGCGCTCTTCGGAGAAACCGTTCCACCGAAACTGAACATTCCATTTATATTGAGGTATACAATATAGCATCTGGCCATGTTATTAGTGAAAATATAAAATCCATTGTCCATGATCATATTTAGCTGACTCGGGCTAGCCAACTAGTCGATAATGGATACTCGTCCCCATCCCCTCTGTTTCTGACTGATATTGGATTTGAGACTAATTCTTCAAACCTGAAGCTTAAATTTCTTACCTAATAAATGGTTAGATTGTATTATGGGCGTTTAGTTTATGCTCAAAAAAATTGCAGAACTCCTCACATGTCTGCGATGCACCACGATACGTCTCCCGACCTCAAAGTCGTTGGAAGCAAACTGAAGGATATCTTGGAGGTTAGGCATCCAGCCATAAAATCAGTGACTTCAAAAGATCTCTTTGCTTTTGACAAGATTTATTCACTCTTTTCCTTTTGCTTGGCTGCCAGATATCTAATACCTCCTTGAAAACAAGAAAAATCATAGTGGAGCTCTGTGACGTAGTTGCAACACGAGGCGCTCGCCTATCGGCTGCTGCTATCTTAGGAATCCTGAAGAAACTGGGAAGAGACACAGTCGGAAATGGGGAGAAGCGGAGGTCTGTGGTAGCGTTGGATGGAGGGTTGTATGAGCACTACACTAAATTCAGAACCACCATGGAAAGTACACTGAAGGAGCTGCTCGGAGATGAGGTAGCGGGAAACATCGTCATCGAGCATTCGAATGATGGTTCTGGCATCGGAGCTGCACTGCTTGCAGCCTCGCACTCTCAATATCTTGAGGTAGATGAGCCCTAAGGGGGGAAAAAAGATCAAATTCCGGATAGTATATTATGGAGTGGCAGAAGAAGCTTTAGATTTTTGTTGAATTGTCTGCTCTCCTTTGCATGTGTTATCACTTTCTGATGCCTTAGACTCCTCTAGCTCATGAGTTCTCTCATTCCTTTATTTATGGTTATTGAGAGCTTACAAAATTCAGTCGAGTTTCTGGTCGGATGACCCTTTAAAAAGTAGCCAAACGAGGGAGGGTTCAAACTCTGATGCTCTAAGGATCATTTTTCGTGGTTGCTATGCAAATAAAACAGGGCATAAGCATAAGCAATGGGGTTGTATTGCCATTGAATTTGGATGTTTTAACCAAAACATCCCAACAAGTGCCTTATCTTTTTCATTCTTAGCAATGAGTTCTTCGATTTTCAGATGAGATATGTTCGAATTGATATAAAAAGGATAACAAATCTTTATTTGCGCCATTGTCACATTAGGCCAATGTATAGAGTGAAAAAGACCACATTTATCAAATGGTATAACCAAATTCATAAACAGAATCATTAATCACTCGAGGATCAGTGGCCTTTGTGTACCTAATCGGCGGCGTCTTTAAGAAGAACCGCTGCCGCTGCCACCGCCGGCGGCGGATTGAAGTGAAACATTATTCAGCCGTTCCAAGGACAAAATCAGGGCCTGAGTGCCCAAATTCCCCTCCCCATGAGCCTTGAGCGACACATAAAGCTGCTGAGCCAATGCCAATCCAGGAAGGGCGAGCCCCATATTCTGACATTCCTTCAAGCAAATTCCTAAATCCTTCACGAAATGGTTCACGAAAAACCCAGGTTCAAAATCCCTCTGCAAAATCCTACTCCCATACAAATCCAGCGATTTTGATCCTGCTGCCCCTGTGGATATGGCGTTCAAGAACAAACTCACATCAAGCCCTGCTTTGTGAGCGTAAATCATCCCTTCCACTAGCCCCACCATTGTTGAAGCTATGGTGATCTGATTCGCCAGCTTCGCAAATTGCCCTTTCCCACTCTCCCCCATGTAATTCACTTTCCCCAACAAGGAGAATAATGGGTTCAATCGCTGGACTTCGCCTTCGTTACCGCCGGCAAAGATCGCCAGAGAAGCGTTCTTTGCGCCGCGATCGCCGCCCGAAACCGGAGCGTCAACTGCCTTGCAGCCCTTGGCGGCAGCGGCCGCGGCGATTTCAGAAGCGAGTGAGGGTTCGGAAGTGGTCATATCTACGAGGACGCCGCCGGGGCGGAGGCCGGCTAGGGCGCCGGAGGTGGGGTCGAGGAGGACGGAGCGGACGTCGGAGGGGTAACCGACAATGGAGAAAACGACGTCGGATTGGGCGGCGACGGCGAGAGGGGAAGAGGCCAAATTGGCGCCTAAATCGAGAAGGGGTTGGGCTTTCGAGATTGTGCGATTAAAGACGGTGAGTTTGAAGCCGGCTTTGATGATGTGAGAGCACATGGAGCAGCCCATAACGCCGGTGCCGATCCAGCCGACGCGAGTGGTTGAGGGGCTGACGATGTCGCCGGAAGTGGTCATTGTGCGGCGGAGGTAAGGGAGGAAGGGAAGGGATAGGGTGGGGTTTAGTTTGTGGGATTGAGTGTATAGGGATCGAAGAGAGATTTGCAGTGGCATCTCTATAATTCTTTTTCCCCTTTTAATCCATCTGAGGAACTTCCCCCTTTTCTTTCATTTTTGGGACAAATTAATTAAATTAAACTTTTTAAAAAATATAACATGTATAACTAAAAGTTTATATAATTTTAAAATTTAAGACATACCAAATGAAAATAAATAAGGTAATATTTCCGAATCAATTTTAAAAGTATTTTCAAGAATCATATTCTTAAGCATCTTGTTCTCGAGCATCCTAAACAAAACTTTAAACCACACAAACACTTAAACCACACAAACACAAAGGCCTATCGACATCATTTTGCTTTTGACTTTTCTCTATTGTTATAACCTTAGATTTATTAACTCCTACAACCTCGCATCTCATCGTTATTAACCATTTTTATGGGTCTTTCGAAATTTCTTTCCTCGAACAATGATCACCAAACCTCATTCTCTAGTAACGTTACGAAAAAATGGGTCTAGGGTAACCATTTTGATTCTAAATCTAAACTCTCTAATTCAAATACCTGGTGACAGTAAGCTGTTATATGCCTCCCCCTGACAGAGAAAACTCAGTGTCATTATGTTCGTGTTAGTTTAAGAGAGAAAAATCAAGCAGCAACACCACCTGAATATATGAAACAGCAGAACATTTACATTACCAAAATTGAGCTGTTAGAACAAGAATGAAATTTGAACAAAATTTAAGCACTAACAGAACAGAATATGAACATGAAAACTGTAAAACCAGAGATCCAACACCAACATATTGAAGCCATCTATGATGCCAGAACATGGAGCAGGAAATTCTAAGTATCTGGCACTTTAGTATAGCTCATTCATGTACATTGAACAGGTCCATAATTATCAAAATCAAACACAACTTGTGTTGTTCAAGGGAAGCACTTTACCAAATGAAACAGAAATGGTATGCTTAGAATCACTTTTTAAGTGCATATATATGTTCACTTGGAAAGTCAATGCCAGAATAGATCATATGATGAAAGACTCTACAGAACAAAGTCAAAGCAAGCAAGCCAAAAAAGATCCTGATGAAAGACTCCACAGAACAAAATCGATGGGTGAAGAAATGTAAGAAAACAAAACTCGAGTATAACTCAACTGATTTGGGCATGTACTATTGACTAAGATGTCTAGGTTGAGCTAAAAAGATCTCAGAGAACCGAAAAATTCAACTAAGCAACTTCTCCAACCAATTGTCACCTCAAACTTGGAAGCCAAGCACCTCCTCCAGCTAAAGAACAGAGAGGAATTGGAGTTGAACTAGAACTACAGGATCCTAACAACCAAAGCCTATTTATAATCATGACTAGAAAAGATGGATCAAATCCATAAAAAGGTAATTTATTTACAACAGAAAATAATGTCAATGATGTAGCCTAAACTTATTGTACAATTCAGCGTAACCTGAATGATAATTTGAAAACTTTGGAACTTCAGCCGACTGCACGATATTTCATTAATTAGAAGCAAACCTATAACACACGCCATACGTTCTACAATAGAATTCATGGTCTACTTATCTCAAACCTTAAAACCCAGATAACAAATTTTACTTGTACTCAAAATTTGGCACAGGCGGTGCATCAAAGCTCTCCAAAATTGTTGTTTCGCTTCCTCCACCCGACACTTCAGATTCCTTCTTCTTGCCTCCACCAAACCAACCTCCGAACCACGAGCCACTACCAGAATCTGAAGGAGACGACGACGGAGAAGAAGAAATACCTGCCAATTCCGCTTGTGGTAGAGACATGGAAGGAGCACGGCCAGGTAATTGGCCTGTAGGATACCCAGGTACACCACCCATACCAGCAGGCTCTTCAATCACAACAGGCATATTCTGTTGCTGGCTGAGGACTTTGTTTAGCATAATCCCAGCTCCTTCAATCAAAGCCAACAAAACGCCGCCGAAAACTGCCGAACGAGCTGCCGATGCAGGTCCCTGTCGCATCTGAAGAAAACCGCCGGTAGCGGCACCGGCGATGATCGAGTTCCATGGATCCTCCTTCTGGCGGACATAGACCATGGTGCAATCGAAAGCAGAGAATAAGCCACCCCAAACGGCGAAGCTCCCGCCGACACGCGGCGCATTCATCCGGACGGCCTGAGAGCCGCCGATAATCCTGGATCCTTTGGGAGAATTGTAGAGACCTTTGATGAAGTGAAAGGCTGAGCCACCTACGGCTCCCATACCGAAAGCGCCGCCGATATCGTCGAGGATGCGATCGGGGCAAGGTTCCCTTGAGGTTTCTGGCGTTCCCATGGTGTCGATCTGATCAGTCTAGGGTTTTTCTCTGGCTTCTGCGTTCAGCTGCCACCGCCAAAACTCTAGCGTAGGTTTTGAAAGGAGTTTTAAAGCAAGTGTTTTAACGATATATATAAGTTTTTATTTAAGAAAATAAAATAATAAATAATAATTGTTTTTAATACAAATATTAATTAGTTAATATAAAAATAAAATATAGTTTCGGCTCGGGCCTACGTTTCTTCACCGACATGGACCAATTTAGGCTCAAGCCTGAACTTTTGATCGGGCCTGAGATTCTTCATGGGCTAGGGAATGCCTCGGCCTGGGCCTGAGATTCCTCACTGACTTGGGCCCATTTTGGCTTGGGCCTCAGTTTCTACATCGGCATAGACCTGATTCGGCTCGGACCTCAGATTCTTCATTGATTTAAGCCTGATTCCGCTCCGGCCTCGGGTTCTTCATGATTTGGGCCAATTTAGCCCGGGCTTGATATTCTATATGGACATGGGCCTCAGTTTCTTGATAAACTTGGGCCTGCTTTCATTCCGAACTCAATTTCCTCATCGATTCGGACCTGAGATTCCTCATCTGCTTGGGCGTTTCGGCTCCGGCCTGAACTTTGGCACGGGCCTCAGTTTCTTCATCAGCATGGGCCTGATTTGGTATGGCCATTCATCGACATGGGCCTGTTTTGGCTCGGGCCTGAACTTCTTCATCGGTTTGGGCCCTAGAACGGGCCTGGGATTCTTCATCGACATAAGCTTGCTTTGGATTGGGCCTATTTTGCCAGGCCCTGGGCTTTTTCATCGGCATGAGCCCTAACTCGGGCCTGAGTATCCTCATCGACATTGGGCCAGTTTTCAATTGGGCCTATTTTTATTAGAGCCTGAGCTTCTTCATCGGCATGGGCCCAGAATCGGGCCTGAGTTTCTTCATCAACTTGGGCCTGCATTCGATTGGGCCTGTTTTAGATTGGGCCTATTTTTCTAGGCCATGGCTTCTTCGACGGCATGGGCTGTGACTCGGACCTGGGTTTCTTCATCGACATGGGCCTGTTTTCGATTGGGCCTACTTTTTCAAGGCACTGGGCGTCTCTTCATCGACTTGGGCCTGCTTTCGATTGGGCCTAGGGCCTGAGCATCATCATCGGCATGGCCTCACTCGGGCCTGAGTTTCTTCTTCGACATGGGCCTGTTTTAGATTGGGCCTAATTTTCTAGGCACTAGGCTTTTACATCGGCATGGGCCCGCTCGGGCCTGAGTTTCTATTGGGCCTATTTTGCTAGGGCCTGAGCTTCTTCATCGGCATGGGCCGTGACTCGGGCCTTGGTTTCTTCATCGACTTTTGCCTGTTCTGGATTGGGCCTATTTTTCTAGAGACTGGGCTTATCAGCATGGGCCGCGACTCGGGCCTGAGTTCCTTCATCGACTTAAGCTTGTTTTCGATTGGGCCTAGGGCCTGAGCATCAATATCGGCATGGGCCTGCCTCGGGCCTAAGTTTCTTCATCGACTTGGGCCCTTCTTATATTGGGCCTATTTCACGGGCCTGGGCTTCTTCATCGGCATGGGCCCTAACTCGGGCCTGCGTTTCTCCATCGCTTGGGCCTTTTTTCGATTGGGCCTAGTTTTTCTAGGGCCTGCGTTTCTTCGTCGGTATGGGCCGTGACTCCGGCCTGAGTTTCTTCATCGACTTGGGCCTATTTTTTCTAGGGACTGGGCTACCTCAACGGCATGGGCCTTGACTCGGGCCTGAGATTCTTTATCGAGTTGGGCCTGTTTTTCTTTTCCCTGGGCTTCTCCATCGGCATGGGCCCTGACTCGGGCTTAAGTTTCTTCACCGACTTGAGCCTGTTTTCGATTGGGCCTATATTTCTAGGCCTTGAGCCGTATCAACGGCACGGGCCGTCACTCGGGCCTGAGTTTCTTCATCGAGTTGGGCCTGTTTTCCATTGGGCTTATTTTTTCTAGGGACTGGGCTTCTTCAACGACATGGCCCGTCACTCGGGCCTGAGTTTCTTCATTTAGTTGGGCCTTTTATAGATTGGGCCTATTTTTCAAGGCCCTGGGGCTTCTTCATCGTCATGGGCCCTAACTCGGGCCTTTGGGCCTTTCTTCGTTTGGGCCTATTTTTTGCTGGGGCCTGCGCTTCTTCATTGACATGGGCCTCGACTCGGGCCTAAGTTTCTTCATCGACTTGGGCCTTTTTACGATTGGGCCTATTTTTGCTGCGTCTGAGCCTTATTATCGGCATGGGCCGTAACTCGGGCCTGGGTTTCTTCATCGACTTGGGCCTGCTTTCGGTTGGGCTTATTTTTCTAGGCCCTGGGCTTCATCAACGTGCACGGGCCGTGACTCGGGCCTGAGTTTCTTCATCGACTTGGTCCTGTTTTAGATTGGCCCTTTTCTTAGGCCCTGGGCTTCTTCTCGGTATGGGCCTTGACTCGGGCCTTTGGGCTTATTTTCGATTGGGCCTGTTTTTGCTAGGGCCTGACTTCTTCAGCGGCATGGGCCCTGACTCGGGCCTATGTTTCTTCATCGGCTTGGGCCTTTTTACGATTGGACCTATTTTTGCTTCTCCTGCGCTTCATTATCAGCATGGGCCGTGACTCGGGCATGGGTTTCTTCATCGACTTGGGCGTGTTTTCGATTGGGCCTATTTTCCAAGGTCCTGGGCTTCTTCATCGGCATGGGCCCTGTCTCGGGCCTGAGTTACTCCGATGACTTGGGCCTTTTCGAGTGGGCCTATTTTTCTAGGGCCTGGGCTTCTTGATCAGCATGGTCCTGACTCGGGCCTGAGTTTCTTCACCGTCTTGGGTCTGTTTTCCATTGGGCCTATTTTTCTAGGTCTCGTGCTTCTTCATCGGCATGGGCCCTTATCGGGCCTGAGTTTCTTGTTCGACTTGGGCCTCTTTTCGATTGGGCCAATTTTTGCTAGGGCCTGAGCTTATTCATCGGCATGGGCCCTATCATCATCGGCATGAGCTCTGACTCGGGCCTGAGTTTCTTGTTCGACTTGGGCCTGTTTTCGATTGGGCCTATTTTTTCTACGGCCTGAGCATCAACATTGGCATGGGCCCTGACTCGGGCTTGAGCCGGTTTCGGCTGGGTACTGAGTTTCTTCATCGACATGGATCTGTATTGTCTCGGACCTGATATTCTTCATCGGCTTGGGCTTGTTTTGGCTCGGGCCTCTGTTTCTTCATCGAATTAGGCATGAGATCAGGCTTGGGCCTGTTTTGGCTCGTTCCTCATTTTGGGCCTGTTTTGGATCGGGCCTGAAATTCTTTATGGGCTTGGGCATGTTTTTACTCGGACCTGAGCTTCTTCATTCATCGGATTTTGGCAGTTTTGGCTTGGGCCCGTGTTTCTTTATCGGCTTGGGTATGTTTTCTTCGGCTTGGTCTTGTTTTTACTTGGGCCTGAGTTTTTCCATCGGCTTGGACATGTTTGGTTGGGGGCTTAAGTACTCCCGGCTTGGGCTTAAGTTACGGCTCAGGCCTAACTTCTCCTGTGGCTTTGACCTGAGTTTCCACATCGACTTGAGCTTTGCTTTCGGCTTGCTCCTAAATAAGTTTTGGCGCCAGTAGTACAACGTTGAGCTGCAAAACTCTCATCTTCCGACGACGACGCTCTTCACTGCCATTGCTTGATTCGTCCATGGAGGACGGCGCGAATCTGAGCATATACAAGGCCGTCAGAAGCATAAAACGCAGGGATAATACTCTCTACAACGCTCTCAGGTCAATCTACGAGGACTCTATCTTTGTCGGCGAGATCGCCCAGCTATGGCCGGAGCTTCCTCTTTTAGCAAATCTCCGTTGCGGCCTTTGGTACTCGCCGAAGTTTCACTCCAATTGTTACTTCAAGTCCACCGACGGCCACAACAACAACTGGTCTTTCAATACTTCCCGCCTTAATCTTCACGTCGCGCAATTGGCTGGTACATCCTCTCTTTTCCCCTTTCTGTTTTTCCTTTATTTTCCTAGCCATTAAGGTACAAAATTGACAGAGGGCGGAATTTCGGCATCGGCTTCTTAATTTTGTCCACTTTGAATGTTTGTAATGAAGACTCGATGTATGCGTTTGGCGACATGTTTACATTTCAGAAGTGTTTATGTGATTCGCTTCTTTGTTTGATGGGTAGGACAGGACAGAAGGGAGGGTGTATTATAGTTGATTCCACTCGAAGAGGGAAGCGCTTTCCTGATAGTATGTCCAAAACAATACCCATTTGGACTTGTGTTTTGAATCGGTCTATAAGCAAACATTTAAACAAAATCCATGGCAGTTCGTTGGAACAAGGGGTGAGTGTTTTCTGTTCTTTTTTCTGCTTGTTATCGTTTGGCAGCCTATGATTCTGTGCAAGTCTAGATCAAGTCCCTCTCTGTCGGGTATAAGTCTAAAAGTAAAAACCGATGAAATTGATTGAAACAAGTCTGTTTGATAGTTTGGACTTCAAAAAATTGGTTCGTATATCAGTTTTTTTCTTCTCTTTTGTGTGTTCATCTTAAACTGGCTCGCTTATCACGTCTCTTGGAACAGGAGCCTTCCACTTCTGACGTGCTCACTGAAAATGGAAGGGAAGCTGCTGTTAACTGGGACTGTTCCTTGCATCTTCCCCTATGGGTTTCTCAAACCGAGAAAGCTGCTATTGAGGAACGCCTTGAAGAATGGACAAAGCAGTTAGATGACTGTGGAGCTGATATTGCCACACTAGCATCAATCTTGAGAAAGCCATTGCGCCCCTTGTGGATTTCACAGAGATCAGTTATTTGGTTAAATGAAGTACCAGATCACGATTCCTGGGATTTCACCCCCATTATACTTGTTTCGGCTTCGTTATCTACTGGTGTGGTTCAACAAAGGACCACCACAGAGTTTAGCTGGAACTACATTTCGGGAGCGGGAGACGATGAAGAAAGTTGGGCAAGAGGCCTATCTCCTAATCTATTTTGGAATCACGCACATGATCTTATGAGCTCTGGACCTGATGTCTGTAATCAGAAGGTAGCTGAAATCGTTGAAAAGGACAGAGTTTATCGAGCTCTAAGGGGGAACGATGCGCCTCAGATCAGTGTTAAATCTCAGAAGGTGGGCGGATCGTCAACTCAAGTCCCATCTATCGAGCAAATGTTATCTTTAGATTTATCTGATACTGAGCTAGATGCAAAATCTTCTGATGGAAATTGTGCATTATCGTGGCTTGGTTCAACTAGCCTTGCAGTAGGCTCATCTCAACATGGTATTTCCTGTGGTTCAGCTTTCAAGAATTGCATTATTGTCTCTTGACTTTGCTCATCTTTTGATTACTTTTGTTTTTCGTGCGTGCAGCTGTGACTGCGTGCGATGTTGATTGCATCTTAAATTGTGATAAAGAATCGCTATCTGTTTGCCTTCCGATTGCTGATGCATATCTTCATCTACCTATGGCTGTGAGTATGAGAAAATAATAGTGTAAACCTTCTTGGTATGCACACCAATTCAACTTGTTTAACAGCTTCTGCTTTTCAGATGTCAAAACTGGATCGCTTTTCCCTGTCAAGAAGCCTTCCTGCTGCAGTAGATTTTGCGAAGTCGAATCTTAGTGAAGGGAAAAGACTTCTAGTTTGCTGTAGCAATGGTGAGAACTCCCTTTATTTTCCTACAAATATGATAAATTCACCTATTTGAGATGAAAATGTTAGTTCAACATTTCTGATACTTCTGCTAAGCAATCTCTTTCGTTCGTTTACGTGCAGGAGAAGATATTAGCGTATGTGTTTGCTTGGCAATACTGACTTCTTTATTCGACGACAAAGGTACTTCGACCGAATGTGTTTCTTCTGAACTTTCTTAAAGTACACCAATATATTCATTGTGTGAGCATAAGTTTTCATGTATTTGCTTTTGGTTTTTCCGAAAGGCCTCATACGAATGGAGATAGTATTCCTTATAAACCCATGATCATTCCCTTAATTAGCTGATGTGGGACTCCCCACCAACAATCCTTCCCTCGAACAAAATATACCATAGAGCCTCCCCTAAGGCCTACGAAGCCCTCGAATAGCCTTCCCTTAATTGAGGCTGGACTCCTTTCTCTAGAGCCCTCGAACAAAGTACACCCTTTGAGTCACTTTTTTACTACACCTTCGAGACTTACAACTTCTTTGTTCGACATTTGATGATTTTATTGACATAGCTAAGTTAATGGCATGGCTTTGATACCATGTTAGGAATCACGAATCTCCACAATAGTATGATATTGTCCACTTTGAGCGTAAGCTCTCATGGCTTTGTTTTTTGTTTCCCCAAAAGGCCTCATACCAATGGAGATAGTATTCCTTATAAACATATGATCATTCCTTTAATTAGCCAATGTGGGACTCCCCACCAACAATCCTCAACAATTTGGATACTTTGCGATAGATGGGTATTTTCCTTCGGCAAATGAGTTTCTTTAGTAAAATTTTAATCGAAAAGTGAACGAAGTGAAGTCAAAGAGGGTGTAAGGATTGTATCAAAGTCGAATTTCCTTAAGCTACCAAGTAGAATGTGTTGAATTAATGTGTGAAATGTTTTTCGCACTTGAGAAGAGCAACTATCTCCCTACTTGTATGCACAAAGGGTAGAATCTTATTCCCAATAGAAGAATATGTTGCTTTCATGTATTTGATCATTAGTAACTGTGTTGAATCACATCAGGAACTTTTGATGGCGGGAAATCTTTCAACAAGACGCGCATAACGAAATCGGATATGAGAAGACGACTCGTATACATCTGTAAATTTGCAACAAATGCAAGGCCTTCCAGAGGAAATTTGAGGCAGGTTTTCAATTTTCTAAGTGGGGGAAGAACTGATTAACCATCCCTTTGTTGCTGTTAACAGAGAAGCTGCTTCAACATCACAGGTTTTTCTTCTTACTTATTATTATTGCTTTTCTTTTACTATCTTCTGCCTCTTGGACTGTCAATGAGGCCAAGATCCCCGATGTTGCGAAGATATTGCTTTGCCTTTGCCTTCTTTTTTAACGAATGATTTTAGAGATTCTTATTTATTTTTTAAAAAAATTAAGCCAACCCCTTGTGTAGAATTTCGTTTATTATGCATCCCATTTTAGAGAATGTTAAAGAGTACGAAAATGTAACTCAAGCCCACCGCTAACTAATATTGTCCGCTTTGATCTGTTGCGTAGTTGTCATCATATCCCCCTACCCAAGGTTATATATGCTAAGTCGTTGTTATCTCTCTCTTGCTTGCTTATATAACGTCTCTTTCAAAAATCTCTCTCTACCCTCGTTTTCTAAAACTTCTTTTAAAACCAAGGCTCGATCATACGTCGCCTGGTCGTAGGCGACGCAAGAACAAATTGGCTTAGCTCACTTGTCATTGGAAAGTCTTGACACAATCGCACTTTTGAAGGCAGCGGACTAGCGATTGTGCGGCACTCACTTTCCAACGACAAGTGAGCTAAGCCAATTTGTTCTTGCGTCGCCTACGGCCAGGCGACGTATGATCGAGCCTCGGTTTTAAAAGAAGGTTTTAGAAAACGAGGGTAGAGAAAGATTTTTGAAAGAGACGTTATATAAGCAAGCAAGAGAGAGATAACAACGGCTTAGCATATATAACCTTGCGTAGGGAGAAATTGACTAGCCTCATAATTTTAAAACGCATATATTAGGAAGAGGTTTCCACACCCTTATAAAGAATGTTTCGTTTCCTTCTCCAACCGACGTGGGATCTCACAATCCACCCCCCTTAGAGGCCAACGTCCTCGTTGGCACACCGCCCAGCATCTGGCTCTAACACCATTTGTAACAGCCTAAACCCACCAGTAGATATTGTCCTCTTTGGGCTTTCCCTTTTAGGCTTCCCTTCAAGATTTTAAAAGACATCGGCTAGTGAGAGGTTTCTACACCCTTATAAGGGATGCGTTGTTCCCCTCTTCAACCGAGGTTAAAAGTCTATGAAAATCGTGGTTAAAAGTGCAAATTAGACATTGAGTTGGTTTTAAATGATTAAAAATATGTTTCGAATGATCTTTGAACTTGCCAAAAAGTGATTTTCTCCCGACATTTCTTTAGTTAAATGACTGTTGACCTGATAAACTGTCAGTGTTTAAATAAACTGCTGTCTTTTTCTGTTACCCAATTTTTGGTTATCATTCTTAATAAAAGTTGGGGGGAAATAAAGTACATAGGAAAACAAGATGTTTTTACTTGATATAATATAAAGTATTTATTTTTTCCTTAATGTGTATAGCTAAACTTATTGAATCTATCTCACTAGGGACGAACAGCACGCTCAGAGGGCCCAGCTTGTCGCATCATCTGATTAATAATAAGAGCATAAGGATAATATTAGCTGCTATATGTATATATATAGAAATAGATGTATGTTTAGATAGATAGATAGAGAGACCTGGAAGTACTGCTCGAATTTACGACGTAAGATAGTGTATTCATTATGTATCCGTCTTACAGCAGCCTTAACCCTATCATCAAATAAGAACATGTTAGGGCGTGCTCGAGGTTCCGGGAAGATTTGAACCTTGTACTTTGTGCATTTCAATTTTAGTCCATTTTGAGATTGATCTAGAAGGTAAAATCTAAGGTCCGAAACAAAGTAAAAATGAAAGGTAAAATGTACTATTACCTATCCACGTCTTCGTCTCTACAACCATGAATTGCATCATCTATTTGGTTGCTCACTTTAATGGCACCAATACTACATAGTTCATGAGAAAAAACAGGATTTTAGACTTTTAATTTTGTATCTAATATTTTTAGGGACGAAAATTGTAATTTCGAAAGATTTAAAGGACCTGGCGCTCGCTCCCTTAAACTTATGAAGTGGCCTCTCGAGTGCACTCGGGTTGCACGAAGGTGACCTCCTGTTAAAAAGACAAAAAAGGGGCAATTTAGCTTATATTACTTTTTAGTCCCTAATATTTCAAAACTTTCAAATTTAGTTCTTTTTATGTATTAATTTTTTCAATTTAGTCCATTATTATTATTATTATTATTATTATTATTAGGCCTTACAATGCATTTTGTAGGGTAGCTATACTCTGGGTTGATTCCCTGAAATACGTAGTGAGAACCCTCTCTAGAAAGTGTGGATCATCGTCACCTAATCGCTCCACGTGGATAAATTGTTCACCTAATATTCCCTGCAACAAATTATTTAATGTTTATATTTTAAAAAGCTTCCCATTACAAATTTTATTTATTATAATTTAAAATTCTAGTCAACTTTTTTTATTCATCACAACATTAATTATATTTCATATATTTATAGAAAAATTTCACAAATAAAAACGAGAAATACAAATCTCAACAGTGAACAAAAATAAATAGTAATTTAAAAATCATAAAAAAAAATTAAATAAATAAAATAAAAAAGACGAACCTCATCGAAGAATGATTGCCTCATGGTGGAAATCCGTCGATTCAAAGCAGAATTCGCCATGGCTTACAATGAAGAAAAAAAAGGATGGCAATGCTTATTATATATAAATTAAAAAAAGGAGGGAAATCCCAAATTTAAAAAAAAAAAATTAAAAAAATTAAAAAAAACGGTTACAAAATTTAAAAAAAAAAATAAAAGCAGTAACTAATAAGTGTAGTAATTATGAGAGGAGTGACAAGTTGCAGGCATGCAATTCCATAAAATTAGAATTAAAAAGAATCTACAGGAGAAATTGTATAAAATCTCAGTGAAATTAAATTTTGAGAAGAAAAAGATCAGAGGTTCGCATACTCAGGGATCTGGTAATAAATGAACCCAGATTTCTGTGTCTTTCAGTTTCATTTGACAATTACAGGATCTACAAATTTATGGCAACTTATTAATAATAACTTAGATTTCTTTTTTAATGTATGAATGATTTATACGGCCTACTATTCGCGACTTTTTTCATTTCTTAAAT
Organism: Cucurbita pepo subsp. pepo; assembly: GCF_002806865.2. Lineage (NCBI taxonomy): Eukaryota > Viridiplantae > Streptophyta > Magnoliopsida > Cucurbitales > Cucurbitaceae > Cucurbita > Cucurbita pepo. Next base: position 9,436,626 of record NC_036648.1, on the reverse strand, counting down.
GGTTACTGTATTAATTCGAGATTGTATTGAAATTAAAAGGACAAAACAAAAAAAAAATTGTAGGCGGATGACGTACGAGACCTTACAATCCAACCCAAATGCAAAAATTCTATTTGGGACATGAGTCACTGCCAATATTTTTAACATAGGTTCGATAGGAAAAAACACCTTGAGGTAGTTTCTCGATTAAATATATTTGTTGGAATATATTTGGAATCTTTAAAATATTTAAAGAGATCACAAACTGAACCAATGGGTTCAATCTAATAGCTTGTAGAAAGTTTCTCCAAACAGATAATTCTTAATTTTATTTTTATTTAAAAATTTAGAAATGAAAAATCTTTGTTATTATTTTTTTTTTTATAATCTAAATTTTTTTAATTTTATATAATTTGGATAAACTAGTTCAAATATTTTTAAACTTTGTATTATAATAAATATGATCCGGACTATATAATTTGTTATAATATAAATTTAGTTCATATAACTTATATTAGTATCTAAAAATTTAATAATTAAATCTATAAATANAAAAAAAAAAAAAAAAAAAAAAAAAACAAAAAAAAAAAAAAAAAAGAGAGAGAGAGATGAAAGTTGAGACATTTCAACTAAAAGAAAAATTAATATTAGTAGTGAACATATTACATTGTTTTGTTAAAAGTCAAATAAAATAAATAAATAAATAAAAATTTATAGCTAATATAAGAAAAATTAATATTTTTAAAGATTTATTAGATAAAAAAAAATTGATTATAAGACCAAAAAGATGGTGTTTGGACGATTTGTAGTTCAACCAACCACCTGCTATTTCAGGGTCCATTAAATTTTATGGCTATTNTATATTTTCATAGAATAAAAATATATATAAAACAATTAAATAATCTCATCGGACTAAATTAATTAGTTAGTTAATATTCACTTTTGTTTTTCTTTATTTTTGGAACCTTGGAATAATTAATTAATAATCCATTCGAATTATGGTCTAACGCCCATGCTGGAATTTGAATTAGGATTACAGTACCGGTATGTCCACATTTATCGATATGGTTCTTTGAAATTTTTATAATTGAGTCACCGAAAATAAATATGCATTTTGTTGGTATAAGTTCAATTCTTTAAATCTTTTATTAAAGGTTTTACTCTCGAGATTGGTTTGGTCTCGGTTTATTTATATACATTTCATTTTCTCGACTATCATAAATTAATTTTTTTTTATTCTATCATCTAATTTTCTTTTAGAAATTTAAAAATAAAGATTCTATTATTTCTTTTTAAATGAAAATGGATAAATTAATTTATAAAGCAGGAATATTTAATCAATCATTTTTGTAGACGTGAAGCGCTTGAATTCTCACGCATGTTTATAGTATTTAATTTTTTAAAAATATTAAAAAATAATAATAAATAAGACCCTGCAGTCCGCTTGCCTCCAAAATTGGTATAATAATAAACTCCTCTCTTCTCACTCCACCATTTTCTTTTGGAGAAATTCTGGAAATAAAATTAAATAAGACAAAGTAAAATAGGACGAATTTTATTAANTTTATTTATTTATTTATTTATTATTATTATTTTCTCTGTTTGGAAGATAAAATGGATGACTAATTTTTTTGAAACGTTTTCTCAAAAAAGAAAAATATTTACTAATAAAGGGATGAACATGACACGCTTTGAATTAGCCCCACGCGTCAGAGAAAAATTGAATGGTTGAGAAAATGTAAATGAGCTAAACTTTTATTCTTTTTTTCAAATAAAATAATTTTACTTTTAATTTTTTATTTTTAAAAATTATGTTAGATTTCTCGTTATCTTTTTTTTTTTATTTTTTTTTTTACTGCTCTTGAAGAAATATTTAGATTCTTTCCAATATTTTTAATTTTTTAATTTTTTAAATTTTTTTAATTTGACTTAAATTTTAAAGACGCTTGTAAAATGCTAGAAATAAAATTGCAAAAGTTATAAGTGAATATTATTTATAAATTTAATTTTTTAAAAAATTTAAATTATTGAAATGACTTGAAACAATGACAAAATTATAAAGTAGGATTGAAAGGCATTCTCTACTTCACCACCACAATAATTCATTGTCTCATTTTCTACTCTGAAAATTCGGAATTGAGGAAAGGAATCTCCGAAAGTTGTGATATTTCATATTGGTTGAGGAGGAGAACGAAACACCCTTTATAAAGGTGTGGAAACCTTTCCGTAGTAGACGTGTTTTAAAGCAAGAAGCTCGATAGGGAAAGCCCAAAATGAACCATATTTACTAGCGATGGGCTTGGACCGTCACAGAAGCTCACCGAGTGGCCGAAAAAAAACTACTTATCACTTTGATTATTCACTACTCTAAGTTGTCCTCTTTCCTAAATTATTATTATTATTATGAATAAATTTAAATTTTTAAAAATTAAATATATAATAAACCTTAAATTTTGAGGGCATACGTACATTTATTCATAACATATTACTATTAAATCAATTTTATATATGCATATCAATGCTTAGAATAAAATAAACCCTTCTCGATAATATCGAATTTATCTCAATTAATTAAAAAAAAAAAACTCATGAATCGTGGAGAAAACCATGTGAGTAGATGTAACCACACATTAAACTATATTTTCATAGAATAAAAATATATATAAAACAATTAAATAATCTCATCGGACTAAATTAATTAGTTAGTTAATATTCACTTTTGTTTTTCTTTATTTTTGGAACCTTGGAATAATTAATTAATAATCCATTCGAATTATGGTCTAACGCCCATGCTGGAATTTGAATTAGGATTACAGTACCGGTATGTCCACATTTATCGATATGGTTCTTTGAAATTTTTATAATTGAGTCACCGAAAATAAATATGCATTTTGTTGGTATAAGTTCAATTCTTTAAATCTTTTATTAAAGGTTTTACTCTCGAGATTGGTTTGGTCTCGGTTTATTTATATACATTTCATTTTCTCGACTATCATAAATTAATTTTTTTTTATTCTATCATCTAATTTTCTTTTAGAAATTTAAAAATAAAGATTCTATTATTTCTTTTTAAATGAAAATGGATAAATTAATTTATAAAGCAGGAATATTTAATCAATCATTTTTGTAGACGTGAAGCGCTTGAATTCTCACGCATGTTTATAGTATTTAATTTTTTAAAAATATTAAAAAATAATAATAAATAAGACCCTGCAGTCCGCTTGCCTCCAAAATTGGTATAATAATAAACTCCTCTCTTCTCACTCCACCATTTTCTTTTGGAGAAATTCTGGAAATAAAATTAAATAAGACAAAGTAAAATAGGACGAATTTTATTAAAATATCTGACAGCTACTTTTCGTTGAATTAAAAAAAAAAAAGTGCTTGATAAAATTTTTAAATAATTATTAAAAATGTTGAATTTGAATATAATAGTTATTTATTAAACAGTTAATTTGTCAAAATATTAGGTTTATTTTAAATTGATTGTTATATAATTTTAATTTATAAATAGTAATTATCACTATAGTTTCTTTTGTATATATAAAAAAAGTAAAGTGCAAAATTAGATATTATCTTTAAAAATATAGCTTTTTTACCTTCGTATTTCACTCAAGAGATTAATTTTAATCTTGAACTTTTCATGTAAATTAAAAGTTTACTAATTGAAATTTTAAATAATATCTACACATTTTTTAATTTTTAATTTTGAGTTTTTGACAAATATAAAATTTTTTAAAATTAATAATTTTATAAGATATACATTTAAATTTTATGTTTAATAAAATTGTAAATTATTAATGATTAAATTTATAAATTTTAAAATTTTTAAAAGTTTAATTACTCTATTTATAAATTTAAAAGTTATAAAAAGAAAATAAATTTTAATAATTAATTTTGTAATTTAATTACTTTGGAGTGGCGGTGGATGCAGTGGTAGGTTCAACCAAATAAGAAGCATGGGAAAGGAAGAGAGAGAAATTATATAATAAGGAAAAACATAGCACACGAAGTAAAAAAATATAAATTAATAAAGTTTGTCATATGATTTTAAAAATGACACCTCACAAATGTCTAATCATTTTCGTTAGCTAACATTACACCCAGCTCCATTTTAAAAATATTCATAAAATTTTAAAAATAATATTAAAAATTAGAAATAATCTATAAAATATATTTTCATCACGGTAATTTTCTTTTTTAATTTTTTTTATAAATGCAAAGGATATTAATCTTGTTTTAAAAATTTTATGAGTATTTTGTAGNAATTGAGTCACCGAAAATAAATATGCATTTTGTTGGTATAAGTAACAACGNATTTTTTTTAATGAAGAGTAGTAGTGAACTTTTTAAAGTTTAAGAATATTATCGAACAATTTTTTAGAAAGGTAAAGGGCGATTAACTACTTTTAAAATTTTAAAATACTTAGTACTAACAATAATGATATTTTTTTTAATTAAAAAAATAAAGATATTATTAAATTTTTTATAAATTTTATTTTGAAACAAAATATTAATAATTTACCTTATAAACTACTTATAAATATTATTAAATTTTTTAAAAATTTAGTAATATTTTTTTTATAATTGTTTTCAGATTTTAAAAATTATTTTAGATTTCAAAAAAGGAAAAACTCTAAGCAAATAACAAAGCAAATAAAGTAGAAAATAATGTTTAAAAAGCCTATAATGCCTTTAATTTTATTACTAAATCAAAATTTAAATTTAATGGGATAAAATAAAAATGTAAAAGAAAAAAAACGAGAGAAATGTGGTTAAGTTAAAAGAAAATTAAATGTATCTGTCCCTTGGTTCCGTCAATCAACTATCTATTAGGTTTTTTTTAGTTGTGGGTCTAAATTTGTGATTAAAATCTTAATTAATGATTTGGTACATTATCTTTTAATTTTGGGTCAAAAAAATTAGTAACAAAACCTCGTGAATTATCTGGATATTAAAAAATTCAAGAATATTATTATTATTATTATTATTATTATTTTCGAAGTTTAGGGATGTTTAAGAAGGAGAAAAAAAAAATTTAAATGTATTTTTATTCATTTAATAAAAATTAATTATTATATATAGGATAATATATTTGACAAAATAGTTTATAATAATTGCCTTTAATTGGCATCTCTTACGAATAGAACCTGCTATCTACTCCATTCCCTTAGTTTCTAAACCACTCTCTCCTTTTCTCTCTCTCTCAAATTCTCTCAATCGCTGCAATGGCTGCCGTTTCTGTGTCGGCTGAGACTACGCGAAACTTAGCAGTGGCCTATCCAATTGAATTTCTGTTTGACCTCGACATGGTTCTGTCCGGCGCCGACGACTTCGGTTGCTGTCAGATCAGCGCTTCGGATTCCCTTGTGGCGGATTTGCCGACGGTGGTGGCCGATGTTTGTGCCGTTTGTTTGGAGGATTTCCGGCCAGATGAGGACGGAAAACAAATCCCCTGCGGACACGTGTACCACGAATCTTGTATTTCCTCTTGGCTCGCCGTCGCCAACTGTTGCCCTCTCTGTCGGTGCCTCATCGCCGGTCAACCGCCGGAATCGCCTTCTTCAACTTTGATCCGACGGTAGAGCTTTTTTTCGTAGATCGCGAGGATCGTTCGATCAAGTAATGTCTGGTTCTTAATTATTGTGATTGCAGCTCTTCGCGAAATTAGCTGAAAATTGAACAGACATGTTCCTTTCTCTGTCTCTGTCGAAATTTCTTTTACAATGTTTCATACATTTCTCCTAACTTTCAATTTTTGGTATCAACATATGTTTTAAAAAGCCATAAAAAGATTTTAATTTTATCAATTCATGTGACTTAATTTAAATGACACATTTAATCTGTTAATTTTTTAATTTAAAAAAAATATCCGATAAAGTGAACCATCTACCATTTTTAATTTTATATCTATTATACAAAATTATAAATGTTATTGTTTTAATATAAAAATCCATCTTAAATTTAATTTTTAAATTAAAAAAATAACACCCCATATTATATATCTTTTGCATACGTGTCACAATCCTCTATCGATAGTTGAACTCAACTAAAATCGATCCGACAAAAATAAATTATTTTAAAATGTTACCAATGACGAAAATTAAAAGTTAGAAGACTAACGGTTCAATTAATTATTTAAAAAAATGATGAATATCGTTGACAAATTATTAGGATAGTTAATTATTATGATTTTATAAGTTTGGGAAAATATCTTAAATTATAAAATTCGAGTATATAATTTAGATAATTTCTATTTGGTATGTTTTGTTTTCGATTTATTTTCAGGATTTTAATTATTTTATATTTTATTTTATAATTTGTTTTGTAAAGCCAGTTGTTCGTCAGTTTGTGGAGCAACGTGTCACAATCAAGTGGCCAAGAAGGTCAATCATGACTTGTATAGTATTGAGTGTGGCGGCACCATTAAGTTAAGGAAAGGGTAAAGGAAATTCTTATTTATCCATTTTTTTCCCCAAATTATATTGTGAGTTTCTAGAAACCTAAATGATTATATATCATATTATAATGATTTTTTTTTAAAAAAAGTTAAATTTTTTTATGCAGGTTTGGTATTACCTATAAAATTTAATTTATAACAAATAAATATATAGATTTTAAAAATCTATTTTCTCTGATAAATTTTATTGTTATTTTGATTAAATATGGTATATAATAGTTATTAAAATTTATCAAATGTGTTTTAAAAAAATAATTAACTTAAAAGTATGATTTATAAAATAAATAAAGTTAAAAGTGCAATTGACAATTGGTCCTATAATAATAATGCAATTAGGTGGCGCATGATGCATAGGTTGTCATTAATAAAATTTAGACACGATTAAAACAATATAAATATAATTACCACTAATGATATTTTTCAAACCAAATTGATTTTTTTTTAATAAGAGAGAACAAATTATTTTATATAAAATATAATACAAATAGTATTTATGTTATAATTCATGCGAATAAGTTGGTTAATTCTTATTTAATTCTAAAAAATATGTATTGCCAGTATAATAATAACAATAATAAGCAAGGAACATTTTTTCCGATATATTTTTAAAGTTGTAGCTTTCGATGATGTAAACGATGTAAACGTAACTGGAAAAAAAAATTTATTCAATTTAATTCATAAAAGTCTCCTTCATTTTCAAAAAGAAGTTTCTATATTTGTAATAAATAGGGAAGAATTTTGTGAATTTTTATTGGATTAATATTTTGAAAGGTATATTTAAACTCATAAATAAATAAGATTTTCATAAATTATTTACCAGTTAATTTAATAATTAAATTAATCAGCTAGTCAGCTAGTCAGTCATTCAGCTAGTTTAGATAGTATAAGAGACTCCGTAAAATACTATTATGATTTACTCCAAAAAAAATATAATCATTTATTTTTAAAATATCGAGATATTTTATTTTTAAAATATATAGAAATTGGGTCATAAAATTATTCGTATGAACTCTATTGAACTAGTATCCAGTATCGAGCTATCTTTTATTTATTATTATTATTTACAACAAATCAAATTTATTGAAATTATGTCATAATTTCACGGCTGNTGTTTTTTTTTTTTTTTTTTTTTTTTTTTTTTTTTTTTTTTTTTTATAAAAGTAAATATTCTTGAAGTTAGTACAGTTGGTTACTCGAACATGAAATTTGGCACTGACTGTTCATCTTCACTGCCAAATGCTTCATGATGCACTGAAATTGCTTATAAGTGCCTAGAGATTCCGTATGTTTCATTCCAATTGTGTAATCATAAGCATGTCCCGCAATTACCGATTACAGTGATTGATTTGTTTATTCTTTTTTAACTTTTTGCTCTGTTTAATACGAATCGTTCTTTTAGCCGATTTTGATGGTGTTTTGTTCGATTTTGTTGTGCAATAAGAGCTATCTGTTTACTTGTTGTCAAATCTATCGGTGACCATGGAAAATCGGACCGTAAACGATCCGAATCCGATATTCTCAGCTCTCAATTGTATCGACCTTTCGAGTTCAGATATTCATCTTTCGGTTTCGTTACTTAAACAGGTTGTCTACAATTTGATGATAATATTAGTTGATTTTCGATTTTCGTTTTGTGTTTGTGTATAGAAATCGAATTGGAACTCTGGTTGGTGATTGAAGAAGTTTTTGATTCATGCAGGCCTGTTTGGATACCGGATTCTTTTACGCTGTGAATCATGGAATACCGGAGGAATTCATGGACGAGGTTTTTGCTCAGAGCAAAAGGCTTTTTAGTCTGCCACTGAGTGATAAAATGAAGCTTCTGAGAAACGAGAAGCATAGAGGCTACACACCTATTCTCGACGAACTGCTTGATCCTGATAATCAAATACGAGGTATACTTCGTGCAATTCCATGTATCTTCTTTGAATGACGGGAGTTCAATATTCTCCATTGTATATTGATACTGCTGTCGATTTAGTAGGAGATTACAAAGAGGGGTATTACATAGGAATTGAGGAAAAAATTCCTGGAGATGATTCAGGTGGAGAAATGCCATTTTATGGTCCAAATATTTGGCCTGCAGAAGGTAAATCATTAAATTACTTGTTGTTGCATTAGCAACCTAGCATGACATTTTGCGCAACATCTTTTAGATTTGTTACCTGGCTGGAGGAAGATCATGGAGAAGTTTCATAGAGAAGCACTGTATGTTCTGGTTCCAGTGATTCTACAAATTTGTTTTGATAGATCTTCATCTTACAAATCATTATTTAGTTTTTATGCCGGCCATACAAAGTTTGTTTGCTTGTTTGGGTGAACGGTGATAGGATTGTTTTTTCGACGAGTCTGCAAATTGTCTCGTCACTGGTGAAAAGAGTTCTGTCAATCCTTCTCCTATTTTTATATTCTAGTTCCATATCCTGTTTATCTAATTGGCTTCTTGTTATCAATTATTATGTAACTTGCATTTTAACAATCCAGTTCTTAGTTTGTTAATATTTGCCTTTATGTGTATATATGTTTTTTAAAATGTGAAATCAGAGAGGTTGCAAGAGCAATTGCAAGACTCATTGCTCTTGCACTTGGTCTTGAGAATGACTTTTTTGACAAGTCAGAAATGCTCGGCGAGCCGATTGCAGTGTTGCGTCTATTACACTATGAAGGTGGGATATAAACGCTTTTTGTTTCTTCATTTTTGGCCCTGTGGTGTCCGTTGGCTATAGAAATAATAGAATAGTCCTCTTTGTGCATCAGGCCAAATTTCTGAACCTGCGAAAGGAATATTTGGAGCTGGCGCTCATACAGACTATGGTTTAATCACACTCTTGGCGACAGACGAGAACTTTGGTCTCCAAGTAAGAATTCAGTTGTGCACACGATGCTTTTTTTAAAGTGTTCGGAATAAGGCACATGATGCTTTTTAACCATTATCAGCATATCATATTATTTAATTACGATTTGAAGTGTTCGGAATAAGGCACATGATGCTTTTTAACCATTATCAGCATATCATATTATTTTATTACATTAAAGTGTTCGGAACGAGTACAGATTTGCAAGGCACACGATGCTTTTTAACCATTATTNGCACATGATGCTTTTTAACCATTATCAGCATATCATATTATTTGATTACATTAAAGTGTTCGGAACGAGTACAGATTTGCAAGGCACACGATGCTTTTTAACCATTATCGGCATATCATATTATTTGATTACTATTTGAAGTGTTCAGAATGAGTACAGATTTGCAAGGATAAAGAGGCTAAACCTCAAATATGGGAATATGTAGCACCGCTCAAAGGGTGAGTTTTATGGAGGAATTAGGAACCAGTTTGCATTTAAAGTTTGAAAACACAGATTCCTTCAGTGCGCATTATGTTACTCATGATCTAAGACTTGAACAAATGATAATAATAGAGAAGGAAGCTATTTGAGAAAGAGTAAACAAAAGATTGTCTTCTGGCATCTTGATTTCAGTCTCTTTGGTTTTTAACAGAGCTTTTGTGGTGAATCTTGGAGACATGCTGGAGCGCTGGAGCAACTGCGTATTCAGGTGAGATATATTCCTATTGAGACCACGAGACATGGTGAATTGAGATTTCATCCTTACCCGTGCTGTTTTTAACCTTCTCCTCGTTTATCTATTTATGCAAAAACCGTCACCGACATTTTTAATGGATAGTGAAGGGACGATTCATGTTTAAATATGATATTTCTAGTCTTTTATGAACTTGTATGTTTCAAATTTTCTTCAATTTGCAATAATGAATTGTTTGCGTTCTCATCTGCCTTCAAGAATCTTGAATGACAATATCGTTTGTGGCATTCATAAGGAATTTATTTGCATCATATACTATAACATAAACAGCAAACAAGATCAATCAGTTAATTATACATACTTCACTAGTTCTTTGTTTTATTAATTTATTTTGGTTGTGACATAGGTTCTAAGTTCTTAACATTTTTTCTTTTTGTATTTGATCTCAGGTCCACATTACATAGAGTTCTGGGGAATGGTCAAGATAGATATTCTGTAAGCCTCGTAGCTTACTCTATCACTGTGTTATCCACGAACATTATGAACGTTATGAACATTATAAACATCGAGTCTCAATATTCTTCATTGATCTCTCTATTAACAAACATACAAAAAGAAAAAAAAATTTGTTGCATAGTAAATTTATTATTTTCATGTAAACAGATTGCATATTTTGTGGAACCTAGTCATGATTGTCTTGTCGAGTGTTTGCCAACCTGCAAGTCAGACGAAAACCCTCCCAAGTAAGTATATGTTGATTAAACTTTTATGTTGTTTACCAAAATATGTATATGACGCATGAGATTCATTATAGATATACAAACCTTGTTTGCTTTTCCTCTTGTTTTTTTTTTTACCTCATTTCCTTTCATTGTCTCTGTTACTTTCATAGTGTTGCTAATGAGTTAATGAGTTTGCTTTACTTTACATTGCCATTTCATGCCTTTCTTTTTTCCTTTCAAGGCTTTGACTTTACCAATTTACACTCATATGCTTCTTTGTCACTCACACTTGGAAGCAACTAAGACACTTGTTGGATGCACAAAAATAATATTCTATACTAACTTAAGTTTTTCTTTCCTATTATTATTTATTTTTATGGTCAGGTTTCCTCCAATTTTATGCAAGACATATTTGAGCCAGCGTTACAAAGAAACTCACGTTGATCTAGATACTTACAAAAGTAGTAATGATGAGAATTTGGGTACTCAACAGGCTCCAATGCTTTGAATATTGTAATGCTTGCAAGTAAACCCAATAAATAAACCCACTTCCGCCAAAGTCTACAGGGGACAGGCAGACGGTGGATGAGCAAGGACTGGGACACGTACCTAAATCTCAGGACTTTTTATATATAAATAAAAAAGCAAGTAATTTTAAAGACATGTTTAGTGCAATAGAGTTTGTTGATCTCTTTAGCGAGAAGCCAGTCTGTCACTACTAAATAAGGCTTCTCTTAGACTAAGACCATCAAACATAAAAATTGTCTTATTTTCGTTTGGTGTATTATGTAAACGTTGTTTTATTTACTAAACTATACTAAGGTTATTTATGTCAAATTAATGGATAGCTAGTCTTGTACGTTACATCAATTCGGATTCGGATGGTCAAAATACATTTGAAGTTAAATGCTTCTATAACTCTTATAAAAATAATTGAGTTTTTTCTAACCTAAAATTAATACAAATCCAGACCTATAAACTTTCAACTCCATAAATCAGCCAAATATCCTTAAAAAAACATCTTTCTATACAATATTCAACATCAAATGGATATTTAGCAAAAACCGTACCTTCATTGAAAACGTACAAAAAAATTAAGCTATCATTAAGGTAAACAATTAAAAAGAAAAAAAAAAACATCAGTGACAGTATCAATGCTTAGGGCCAGCATGAGATACGACGTCGTTACGTTCATCTATATCGAGGGATACTCAGTCATTCTAAATTGATAGCCTCTTGAGATTTTCTTTTTTCCTTCTATGAAATAAATAATTCATTATGCAGTTAGACAATAGAAGAACAAAACCCGAGTTTCGACTTTTCAGTTGAGCTATCGTATCTTCGCATCAATCTATTGTCATTTGCCTGCTTGTGTAGGAGTTGGAGATGCAGTTCAAGAATCTCAGGGTAAATTAGAGTTGGCTAGCCCCATGGACTCTGCAACTTCTCTAGCAGCAAATGTATCCGCTTGAGCCTGCAAAAAAACTCAACACGTTTTTATGTTAAATGCAACTTCTCAAGTAATTCGAGGTTGTTAGACCTTCTCTCTCGAGATTTTTGTCCACTTCCATCCTTTCCCATCAATCTATAACAAATTACGATAACAACTTCTCGAACCAATTACTAACATATGCTTAATTCCCTAATAATATTCCTAATTCTATCATAATACAGTTCCAGTCACTAAGATGCAGATATATGCAGACAACAAGCGAAACGAACGTACCTGTAAACGGTGCAGTAGATACATCATGAAAAGGTGTACAAATACCTGAAAATACATTTTCGGTTACTTTCGGAATCCGTTAATAAACTTGACATTTTTTTTGGACAAAGGGAAAAAGAAAATCTCACCAAATAAAATAGAAGTAAAAGTCTTGCAGTGGGATACCGCCAGAGAAATCTTGTTGCCCTGACTGCTCCAGAATCTAATAGTTTGGCTGCTTTTTGCAACTGCACGATGCAAGCTGAATGGTAACGATAAAGCCCAAGTGAAGGAAGAGTAAGCATTGCAACGGATAGGAGATTTACCTGTATGCTCGTCCCGGCCATGTATCGGTGATGCAACGGGAGGGGCCTGAAACCATTACTTGGTAAGTATCTAAAAATAATTTTATATCGTCAAGAACCTGGTGACAATTTATGTGCAGAACCTAACTTTTTTTCTTTTTTGGTAATGATTCAAGTATTTAATGGGTTACAAAGATTTAAGGCAAGGAACGTACTCGAGAGATTTGATTTCGGCATCTTCTTCCCAAGTTGCAGAAGCTCGACGGGAGGCTCGAGTTCTTTCTACCTCTACCTTTTCAATAAGGCAACCAAGTTATAATCTAAATAAGGTTTCTGGTTTAATAAACGAAACGACCAATGAAAAATAAAGTTTATTCGTTTAATAAATTATACTAAAAATGAATAGGGAATGGAGGCAGATATTAGCCAAAAGGAATATAGCAATGAAAGGCGGACCTGTGCCTCTTGGGCGCGGTTTATTTCCTTCTCCAGTTGAAACTCAGCAGCCGCTTTTTCACTAGCCATGGCCTCCAACTGCGTTTGCTTGTAGTACTGTCATAAAGATAAATTTTCATATATAAGACTCAATAATTTTCATACAAATTTTCATATACAAGCAAAATAATGTGCATGAGCAATTAAACTCGTTACCAATAGATCAGTGAGTTCACGATAACGCTTCTCAAGCTCCATGTGCTCCTGGTCATTTGAAACTATAATCAGTGAGTTGATGATTTCGCAAGTCGAAAGTGAACAAAAAAGATTAAAAAAAAAATAATAAATAAATAAAGTAAATCGAGATGCAACCTAGTCAATCCTCAAATATCAAAAAGTAAATTTTNTTTTTTTTTTTTTTTGAATAATTGGACTTCGAAATATATATATATATATATATATAGATATAAACACTCCAAGGTACAATGAGTCATGTATGCATTTATGGATTAGGTAAATGAATAAAAGTTATGTCAATGTGAGGTTTGTACTATATAATTTATTAGAAAATTAATAGCAAGGACTAAAATGATTTTTAATCCAAAGTTAAAAGGGTTAAAATAGAAGGTTTGAAAGTTTAAAAATCAAAAGGTGAGTTTGCTACGTTAACAATTACAGCATACAATAACTGCTAATCTGCTTATGCTAACCACAGTAATATTCTAAACAATGGAGCATATTTGATCAAAAGATATACTCGATTTCTTGATCAAACAGAAATAAATTACGGACCTGACGTGAATAATGTTCAGCATCCCTTTTCATAGCAGCCATTTCAACTCTCATTTTCTGTACTTCAGCCTGGAATTGAGAAGATAAAGAGGGAAGGATCAGTGGCATTGCACTTAGTTCAATTAGCTAAATTGCCAACATTCCTTAGACACTTGCCTCCATGGAAGAAAGTTTCAATTCAGCGTCTCTCTGACCTTGTCGGGCACGCTCCACTTCTTCTTGCCATGCTTGCATCTTCATGTTCCCAAGTGTAAGGGGGAAATAGATGGTAAGTTAGAACGATGCACGATGTATGGTATAACCTCAAAAGAAAACATGTTTATCGATGATATTGCTGTCAGAATAGTTAGCTACGTATCGATCTAACCCCTGATTTTGTAAGACGTCCCCATAAGTCAGAAATATCTTTACCAAAAGATATTATGTATGAAGAGAAAATGGAACGGAAATATAAGTCTCAAAAACCAGCTTCAACGTTAGACAATATTTACCTGAATCAATTGATTTGCCTCTTCAGGCGACTTCTTGTGTCCACGGCGAGCACGAGCTTCCAGATCTTGCAGTTCTTGGTTCAAAGAAGAACATTCAACCTAAAGGAAGAGACTTATTAATTATATGAAGAAATGTCTGTTCAACTAAGAAGTGCAAATGTATACTTGAAAATTATATTCACAATGATATGTATCTTACCTCAAGAAGCGCTACCTTTTGCTCAAGCTCTGTTGCTTTCGATGTCCGCTCATCTGCTATTCTCTGAAAAAATGGAAGAGATAATCGCATGCAATGAAACATACAAATTAAGGTTGACTAAAGGACAAAGTCCCGGTTCGGGTTATAGAGAGATCTAATCATTATACACGTGACTACGAGCTATAAGTCCAGCTTGACGGCTTCATGCTTTACCTGGATCCTTGCAAGAGCTGATGCTGCTTCCACGGCTCTATGTTCCAGTTCCATTTCTCTTTCCATGAAAGCCTGTAGACACCGATGATCATCTATTTGAAGACAATTGGACAAAACAGACACACCGCACAAACACGAAAAAAGGATCACAATAGGCTAATGCATATATACCATCTTCGTAGCATTATGCGCAGTACGTTCTTCTTCTGCTCTGCGCTCGGCAGAAGCTAGCTCCTCTCTTAGAGCCTGTAAAAGAATGGAATTTTATTAAAAATATAGAAGTTGTTATTAATAAATAAATAAAGACCTAACTCACTTGCATCATCCTAGTCTCAGATAGTTCTCTATTCCTCATCATTGACTCCATATTAGCCTGTAAAAATCATGTAATAGAACAAAAGGACAACAACGTTAGTAGTCAAAGATTATAATTATCATTAATAAATGTAAGGCAAGTTGGATTTTCCATTGCATAAAAATCACATAAATTAGATTATTTCATATAAACAAGACCAACTTCAATGAGAACAAAGAAAGATCCAAAAATTATAACCCAAAAAAAGGGAGCACCCTAAAGAAATGGCTCCAATCAAGCAAAAGAAGACCTAATGAGTAATTAAGAAAAAAACGAGACTCGTGCCCAAAGCGAGACATTAAATCTCGCAAGGGACCAAACATCATTGGCCTCCCTCTCCGACCCTCTAAAAATTCTACCATTTCTCTTCCCCGAAATACCCCACAGCAAAGATCACACTCGAGTTTCCATTTAAAAGAAAAAAAGAAAAAAAAACTAGTTCCCTAGAATGGCAAATGGAGAAGGAGCTCCTCGATTATCTCACTAAAAGCTCGATGATGGGCTAACTTATGCCCAAACGCATCGGAAAAATAGATCCAAATATGCGGAGTAAAATTAAAATTTCATAATCAATGATTCAGGTTTCCTCCGTCCTTTGACAAAATATACAGCAGAACAGCCTGGCCAAGGAAGGCAACTTCCATGAGAGCCTATCCAAGGACCCTTAAATTCCCTGACTCCAACCCTTTTAGGTGCACTGGCTTCCCAATAGTCACCCAATTAACTATGCACCACATGAACTTCCTCCACCCCTTCCCACAGACAGTCCTTCATAAGTTTTTCCAGTCTTTTACAAGCCAAACACGGAGCTCTAAAGAGGGAGAAAAAAAATAGGAACTGTAACAACCCAGACCCACCGCTAGCAGATATTGTCCTCTTTGGGCTTCCCCTCAAGGCTTTAAAACGCGTATGCTAGGGGAAGGTTTCCACACCCTTATAAAGGGTGTTCCGTTCTCCTCCCCAACTAATGTGGGATATCACAATTCACCCCCCTTCAGGGCCCAGCGTCATCGTTGGCACTCGTTCCTTTCTCCCATCGATGTGGGACCCCCACCAAATCCACCCCCTTCAAGGCCCAGCGTCCTTACTGGCACACCGCCTCATGTCTACCCCCTTCGAGGAACAGCCTCCTCGTTGGCACATCGCCCGGTGCCTAGCTCTGATACCATTTGTAACGACCCAGGCCCACCGCTAGCAGATATTGTCCTCTTTGGGCTTTCCCTTTCGGGCTTCCCCTCAAGGCTTTAAAACGCATCTGCTAGGGGAAGGTTTCCACACCCTTATAAAGAGTGTTTCGTTCTCCTCCCTAACCAATATGGGATATCACAGGAACTTTGTAAAACCTTTCTTTTCTTTTCGAGAACTTTGTAAAGGAAATTCTAATCCACATGGTCTATGCTTTTGCCAAGTCAATATTAAAGATAATCCCCTCTTGATTCTGGTCTCTGCACTCTCTATGCCTATGTTGGCAATAAGGTCCTAATCGAGGATCTATCTACCCACAAGGAACGCTCCTTGAGCCTTCGAGATAGTAGAAGGGAGAACTTTACCCATACTAATGGTAAGCACTTTTTCCAAAATCTTATACACACTAGTAACGAGGCTGATGGGCTTGAAATCCTTCACCATCTCAACCTTACCTTTTTTAGGGATGATACAAACAAACATTNGATGATACAAACAATCATTCCAAGTGTTGTCCACTATTCTCCTTCCAAAAAAACACTCCTTAAAACCCCATCAAGGTCCTCCTTAACAATATCCCAATTAGGACCTCGACAATATCTCAATTATGGAAAAGCCCTCCGAACGAGGAGATTTGTTCCTATCACAATCAAAGACCACACTCCTGATCTCATTCAAAGAAAAAGAGGCCACCGAGTCCACATTACCAGAGTCATAAATAGAACACCAATCAATCCCTTTCACAAAATGTTTAGGGTTCACTATCATGCAGTGTGGAAACCTCCCCCTAGCATACGTGTTTTAAGAACCTAAAGGGGAAGCCCGAAAGGGAAAGTCCAACAGGAACAATATCTGCTAGCGGTGGGCTTGGACTGTTACAATTTCAGTCTAACATAAAGAATATCAGAAAATACACCGTGGGTATTTTTTATAGTCATAACTCATAATACATTACAATAAATACACAGTGGGAATGACAAACCTGCATCGAGATCAGGCTTCCTTCTGATAAGGCAGCTTGCTTTTTAAGTGCATCCATGGAACTAATAAGAGCCTCAATTTCAGAGTTCTTTGCAGCCAAAGCTTCAGCCATACCTGACTCTACTCTCGAAACTTCACTTTTGGATTCCGATAAATCTTGCGCTAACTTCTTCATGCGAGCGTCATATGATCTACTCAATTCTCTCTGTCAGACGACAATCTTAACAGGTGAAAAGAAGGAAAAATAATAAAGATAAGAGTGTACTAAGACCAGATGTGATGACTCTCACCTCTGCAATAAGAAGTTCCTCCAACTGTGCATTTTCAGACTTGTATTCTTGAAGACGTGATGAAAGTCCAGCACAGACCTATGCCTCGAAAAGAAAATGGTCAATCATCACTGAATAGCGCGGTGTCTAAATATTGAATGGAACTATTCTAAGATGATCGTTCTGAGATAAAATCGTATTCTTCAATTCTACATCTGTAATATTCTCATCATATACAGATTAAAAAAGTTCACAAATGGGGCGTGGCCCAAGAACATACCCGAGCTAGCCTTGCTTCTTTCGACTCGCCAGTGGAGTTTGAAGTTTTAAGTAACCCTTGTGCCTGCACGCCAACTAAATGAACTTTTAACAAAACTAGAAGTCGAAATAGGAATCATCAAAGCTGAAGAAAACAAATAACATGAATCTACTTACAGAACCACTATTATACCTCTTCAAGTTGGTCCTGCACCTTCGTAGGAGACTTGTCAGCTGTATTCTCTTGTTGCTTCTGATCGACTGGCGGTTGAGCCTTATTAGAATCATTTTTTGTTTGATTTTCATCGTTATCCTGGAACCCCATAGTTGCAGACTCAGACATGTCCCGATCTGTCTTCGAGATAGTTTCTTCACTTCCCAATTTATTGCTCTGCGCATCATCTCGATTTTCTTTGTTGATCTCCACGGCTTCTTGATTAGGTGTAGACAATAATTGTTCCTCGTGAACATCCAAGACATTCACGTTATTTAGTTCGGTATTAGAAGTTGGTGCGATAACCTCAACGTCAGCAATGGCTGCTTCCATGTCATCAGGAATTTGTTTTCCTGCTTCAACTACTACGGCATCTGTTGATGGAATGTCTAAAACAGGGACGTTATTGTCGTCACCGTCTGGCTTCCTTTTGTTTACATGGGTCGTAGACTTATCAGATGCAGTCACCGTGCGGTCATCTTCAATGGAAGAAACAATTCCATCCTTTTCAGGCGCCACCACCACATCTACCGTTGACGATAATGTGCTCGTTTGTTCTTCTGCAGCGTCCTTCGATATAGAAGGCTCATTTGAGGATAGTTTCTTCTGTGCCAAAAAATATTTAAATTCACAAAATTTTAAATAAAGCTTAACATGTGATAGTAATGTATAATGTTAGTATTTGTTAAAATAAGTGAGCCTAACCCACCTTTTTCTTTGGCTTGGTCTTCTTGGTTTGAGATCCTTGGCCATTAGAAGCTTCACACAACAGCAATAAAGCTATAGATGTCAGAAAACTCGAAATTTTTAAACATAAAATAGTTCAATAGATTGTTTTAGTGAAACAATTAATCATATAAATATGATTTAACCAAGTATTTTAGCTTTAGTAAGCAATGAAATAAAAACATGGAAAGAAATGAGCATAAATCATATAAATATGACATAAACCAAGATGCATACCTGGAGTTTGAATATCAGACTGCTCTTCTGATAACTCACTAACAACAAGCTTTGCCCTGCGATCTACGACTTCAAACAGTCCTGACAAAAGTGAATCACTTCTGAGAAATTTCTATGCAATAATTCTTACACAGGAACGCGTCAAAATCGAATCCGATGAATTCCAAAATCCGTGTAGAAAATTAAAGGCTATACTTCGATATGAGTTGAAAATTGATGAAAAATCGATTCGGATCAGAACGGAACATATATGCAATAGAAACCGAATAACATCGAACCTTCGGCAGCTTTGAGCCAAGAAGCCATTAGAAAGCCGAAACTCGGATCGGAAACAATGCGGAGCCCACCAAGATGTAGCCGAGGATTTGACGAATCAAAGAGTGCAATGCTAAACGGCGACGTTGCGATAGCTCGAATGGGGATCTTGCTTCGCCAAAGGACACTTCGAGCTCTACGGAAACACTACAATGGCGGTAAATCGGCCACCGAGTGCGACGGACGATTGTAGGGAAACGAGAATTTCAGAGGAAGGCAGTCGTTAGTTAAGGAGTCTGTTCTGATGGACGAGTGAAATTGAAGGAAAACGCGGCAACAATGATCGGGTGCTGTGACGACTACGGCGCCGATTATGTTCAACCAGTGTAGAGGTTCCACGTCGCCAACCAAGTGTCTTTTTCTTTTTTTTGGAGTTTTAAGAAAATTGCTAAAATAAAGGTTAAATTAATAAAAAGACAATAATGGAGATGCGGGGTATCGATCCCCGTACCTCTCGCATGCTAAGCGAGCGCTCTACCATCTGAGCTACATCCCCTATTTAATTTACATATAGAAAACAATATATAATAATATAAATATAGCTAAACTAATGGGCTGAACTACCAGCCCAGCAAACATCGGCCCAATAGCCTCTTTAGCTGAATGGACTAAATGGGCTCGACTATCGGCCCAATAACTTCTTATCTGATTGGAGCAAATGGGCTCGATTACCAGCCCACTTCTCCAATTTCACTTTCACGCTATTTTACCAAAATCAGTCGCAAACAAAGCTGGTTTTATCTCAAGTCTTTCTAGAAAACTATATGCCTTCGAATTGAATATATTTAATATAATGTTCGTATTCGTATATATTATATATTAATTTTTACGAGTTTATATTTTTAAAAATTTAAATATCAATCGACCAAAATATTACGAAAATTTAAGTCAATTTTAAGGAATTAAGGAGAAAAATATTGCCTCTCTTTTGCCAAAATTTAAGACAAAACTTAAATTACACTCATGTTGAGTGTGAAGTCAAAAAAACCTTAATTACCTTTACATTGTTGCTTATTGTTTACTCATAATTATTATGTCTAATCTTACTTTTAATGAGTAGTAATTAAAAGTGCAAAAAAATTAAACTTTTAGCATTTAAATTAGAAAATTTAACTAACACTTGCATGCAGAAAGCCAAGACATTAAGGGTCTCTCCATGATTTACTTTTAATAAATTCAAATATTTAATAATAAAATACATGTTGAATGACAAAAGTTGATTTGGTTAATTATGAACCATAATAACAAAAAGCAACTTTGTAAAAGAGTTAATGATAACGCACCTGACTCGTAAAAAAAATATCTGCACGCTGATTATTCCATAAAGTAAGATCATAGTCGTGTCAAAAAAGATACACGTGTCTAGATCAAATTTTGTCGTGTTTTATACTCAAATGATTTCTTTTTTTTTTTGTTCGAGTTAGTAAAAGCATTTCAACTCGAGCACTCCGAGTTAATGACCATAAGTAGTTGTGCCAAGTGGGAGGACAAAACGAGCTATTACTATATTATTTTGCATCTATGACTCACTCGATAAAGTCAAATCAATTCAATATTACTTATTTAATTCTTAATAGGTATAGAGACATATAACCTTGTAACCACGTAAAGGTATGAAACGAGAACCGCAAATAGTATACCAAATTGAACACACATCGCTGTACAAAGAGACCTATAATAAATCTCAAAGGCAACCTTTCAACAACCATGAAAAAAGCAACTTAGAGAGAGAAATCTTAATATATGGGGTACCCGGGAAAGAGAAAGGGATAGCTTTTAAGTATGATGTTATACGAGCATCTATCCATTGCCAAAAAGATAAGTCCTAAACTTAGATTAGACTAAGATAAATGATCACATATTACGAACGTTACAATATTCATAAAATGCCGTACCAAATATTAATTATATAAAATATAAAAAATTCTCTAATAAGTAATAGAAAATTACTATATTTTATTTTTCTTTCATAAATTATTTAAGCAATAAATGGTATATATTCAAATTAAATGTAAGCAAATGATTCACATAACATCACTTCAGCCATTTATTCTATTTAATCCAAAACAAGTGGATGAAACAAAAAGGAATCAAAATTTCTGTCGATTTTCATTAATATTACACGTCAATTTTTAAAACTTTGAACCTTTTATTTAAAATTTAAAATTTTATAATATTAAAAAAAAAAAAAAAAGAATATTGCTCACATCTATTACTCTTATAATTATAAAATTTTAGTTAAAAAATTATTAAGGCTAATTAACCATTTAATAATAATTTAAAATAATTTAAAATTCACAAACAAATTATATAACCGATAGCTTAGTCTCAGATTCATAGCCTTTCCTGAAATATTATATACTAAAAATGAAAAAAAAGAAATGTCACTTATAATTAAAACATAAACTCTAAAACTTAAATCAGATTCACAACTAAAATTTATTGAAATTACTTGAGAGAAAAAAAAAAGTAAAAAAAGAAGAAAAAGGAAGTAATTATCCAAACTGATAGATATAAACTGCTTGAGCTTTGAAACTGACATGGCTGAGAATCAATCACGTCTCTCGAGGCCATTAAACACGTCAATTCGACGTTCATTTATGGCGATGTGTAACTGTAAACAACACGCAGATTCATCGCCAAACGCCGATCGGAAAAGCTGTAAGAGTTCGATTTCATCGGCACAGTGTGTTCCGAAACGGCGATTCATAAGCTGCTAAGCTTTTCTCCAGCCGTAGATCTGTGTAGAACTTCTTGATGAATTCCTCGGCCGCTTTATCGACGATCTGACTGTCACTGTCGTCCTTGAGAGAAAACGGTGAATCTGTAACACGCAACTGCCGTACAACTAGCGGACTCTTTCCAAATCCAGGCAACGGCACTAACGGCGACGCCTCAGATTTCTGATCGCTATGAAGAATATCAAGAACTCTCTGGACGGCCGTAACGGTGGAGAAATCGTCGTAGCGGTAAGATTTGGGGAAATAATGGCGGTTTTGGTGTTTTCGATGTTTGTTGAAGTAACGGAACGGATACGCAGGACTGTTACTGCAACTGAATTCGTAATCGCGCGTTGAGATGTAGGAATTGGCGATGTCAATCGTTTGGCAACTGAAAGCAGATCCGTGATGAAATTCCACGAGATTTGCCATCGCTTTTCCTGCGATTTTGCTTCGTTTCAGCATTAAATGAAGATCGAACACAATCTTGCTTTTGCTTAGCCCTTTCCTCAACATGAACACAACCGCTCTCAACACGTTCCATAGCTTCTTCTTCACTGCCGGCCGAATCGGCTCAATTTCCATCGCTAACAAAGAAACAGAAAATCAGAGGAATTGCGTAATGATGCCGCCTTGTTCTTCCTCGCTCTGAATTAGAAAGAGAACTGATTTCTTTTTTTAATTTTTTTTCCTGTTTTGAGGAGATTGAACTTGATCCGAGCGGGATATATAAAGGGAACTAATGGCACATAGTGAGGAATATCATCCCAATCTCGTTTACAGCGCGTGTTTTCAACTAATAAACAAGAGCTCGATAAAGTTATTGTTTGTTGTACACGCGCTTATCGAGCGAGTTGGTGTGAGATTCGTCTTTTATTTCGTTAAGAATAGCCAAAACAAATAAATAAAATATCTAATAAAAAGGCTAATATTTCTTGGGGGGTTTATTATTTTTTTTTTTTTTTTTCTTTTTCTCCTTAAAAGAATTGAAATCAAATTAAAATGAATTTCCTTGCAAATAAATAATAATAATAAAAAATCGACTTCTCTTGATGTGTCCCAATGATTACATAAATCATGATCAACAACCTTTGCCCAAATATCAAGTTACTAGGTGACATGAATTCCAAGTTTAAAGTTTTTGATGATTAGCTTCTCGAAATCCCCCCACCCATCATTTTATNAAACTTAAAATTATAAATTTAATAAAATTTAAAATTTTAATTTGTGTTTCATAAATTAATAAAATTTTAAAAAAATATTCAAGTGATGAAGCTTCTATCAAATATATAATTTAAATTAAATACAAGATTAAAAATAAAAAAAAAAAGACATTTTTTAAAATTTTAGTACATATCTGACATAAATTTAAAATTTTAAAAACTAAATAAAAATAAACTAATGTAATAATATTATAAATTATAGGTCAAATAGTCAACATAGTGATAATTTAACTAATTAAAACTTTATTTAAAAAAAATTAATTCAAATATTAATTTCCTAAATTCTCTACCATTTCAGTTTTGTGTTTTCAATGGTTTAAATTTAATTTATTTACTTTTAACACATCTTATATTTAACCATTTAAACTTAATTTGTATTGAATTTTTTAAAATAATAATACTAATTTTCATTTAATGAGAAATATATTTTTAAAATTTATAAAGGGAAGTTTATATAAACCATATAAAAAAATAAAAATAAAAAACTAAAAATATACGGACAGATTTATATATTTAAAAGTATCCTTACTAAAATAGAACTTAAAATGATATTTTAAGCTTAATTTTATTAATTAATATGGAGACCACTCGGATTCAAAGAAGAAAAAAAATAATAATAAAAGATATCAAAAGTAGCAGGCCATGTGACAATTACACATGAAAGAAGGATAAAGTGCAGATTTGTTTTTAATTTTCCTTTTTTGTGCCTTAAGGAAAAAGGAAATACAAGAATTAAACGAAGGGAATCGAATTTATACTTTTTTTTTAAAAACAAATATTATTAATAAAAAATAAAATAAATAAATAAAAACAAGGCATTTCTGAACCGGAGTGTCTTTTCATGTGGAAGAGTGTGTTCGTCAAGGAGCTTTTGGGTTATTTTATCGATCCCCTAATGTTGCTTCGTTTTTATGAGACAGGAACCAGTGGACGGCTCTGGATTATTCCCTTTGGGTCCGGTTGCATGGGAGCCCGAAGGAGGTGGCGCGGTTCTGGTTTCGGTGACCACGGTCGCAAAGCAGATTCGGTCATCTCTTCACGAGTTTCGGTGTGGACAAGATGGATGGTGCGAGTCCTGCCCCACTCTCCTGGGGTGTTGGGGCTGTGTGTCCGGTTTGTGGGGGCGCTGGTGGGTCAGGTGTCTCGGCGATTGGCCTGGTGGATCCCTCTGTACGGTGGCTCGGTGGCTCCCTCCACCGGATGGCTGTCGCTCGCGTATGATGCTGCTTGAGAAGACCGGAGCGGCCGCACATGTGGGTGCTTCAGGATGGTTCGGGTTCTTAACCCTCGAGAATAATACTCTACACCGACCCATTCATTTATTTAAAAATCACCCATTTATTTAAATTATATATATATATATATATATTAAAGTAATTATTTTAAAATAATAATAAATGGGGAAAAATTTCTTGGGTGGAATCTCCCATTGGATCTCCTAAAAATAAATACAGAATTGTGTGGAGATGAGAATGAAATAGTTGATGGGGATGGAAAAGGCTTTCATGTTTCCACCTCGCTCCATATACATCTCTATTCTCATCCTATTAATCTATACCATGAGCTGAAAAGATAATATTATTTCGAGATTTACGTTTATTTTTTAAAAATTAAATGGCTAATTACATTAATTTTAAGCCTCTCCCTCAGTTAAGTACGAAACTTTATATATGTTTATGACAAAAAAAATAATAATAATAATAAATGAGTCACAATAAATGTGTAAGGACTAAAATTAAACCCCGAAAACTTGATGGATTAAAAAAAATAATAATAAATTAACTTTAACAACTTTTAATACTTTTGAAATTGAATAAACTAACGGAATAAATAATTACTCCCAATTTACTAAATAATTTTATTAAAGTAGAAGACAAATTTAATATTCAAATTCAATAGGGGAGAGACTTGACCCAACTTCTTTCATTTTCCACCTTAAATGCATTGCAAGCGCTACAAAATATAATATCCAATAAAAATAAATAACCAAACAACTAAATAGAAATAAATGAAAGCTTAAAGAATGTCCTCCGCTGCGTTATATACCACACGCCGCCCTCGACAGCCAGCTTGAGAAAGTTGGCAGATTGAATTTCAGAACCTAACAACATGACACGTGTCACTTTATTACGCTTCAGAAAAACTTAAATATTAATTTTTACTTTTCAAATATTTATATCTGATAGTTTATGAACATAATACTTTAATTGTATTATTAATCTCGTAAATAATTAATTTCCTATGACTTACTGCTATTTAAAATAGTATTAAATATTTAGTACAACCTTTGTACTGAAATATTGAGTTTTTTTTATTTTAATGCTTTGGATATATCCGAGAAAGGTCTATTAATCTCATTAAATTATCATGACGGTTATTTATTTCAATTATTTTTATTCTTTCATTAAAATTATTCTACCCAACTAATATTTTATCAATTATTTCTATTTATTATTTATACTCTCGGTTAATATCTGTTAATAAAAATTTTAAAAGTTCAAGAATATTTTTGTAATATTTTAAAATTTTAAGAGTAATTTCGAAATAATGCATAATAGTCTCGGCCCTTAATTTATTCAACGCTCATTATTGTCTTATAAGATAAATACATTGTATCCTCTACCATACTCTACAGCATATTAAATGACGGTCGACATATTAATGGAAACAAATTTAGGACAATCAACTTCTCAACTAAAAATTTCCATACAGAGAATTATTAATAACTATAATTGATTTTGCCCGTAAGTCTTCCTTCAGAGAATTATTAATCATTAATTCCCGAAGAAAAAACAAAACAAAATTAAAATATTAAACACTGAAACGACGTCGTTGAGTCTGATAATTACGGCGGCCTACGACATTGAAAGTTCATATATTATATTATGTGATCATAAAAATAAGAGCTTAATTATATTTGAAATGAAAACCAACCCACAAAACGACTTGCACTTCTACTTGAATTATTGTATATTATTTTTTAAGTTTATTTTATTTTAGTCTAATTAGATTTTCTATTATTATATACAAATAAAAGACAAAATTATTTATTATTATTGGTGTTATAAATAAATAATAATAATAATAATGGGAGTGAAAGCTGTACTTGAATATGAAGTTGTGGAGAGATACCAGTTTTTATTTATATTTATTTATTTTATTATTATTGCCTCTCTTCCCCACTCAGTATATAATATGTATTTAATATATATATATATATATATATATTTTTTTTTTTAATAATAAAGCAAAAATGGGTGTAGGGCCGTTTAGCTGGCCGGTCCACTTTCGCTATTAAATTCTGTTTTTATTTTGAATATCCGTAAATAAATTAATATTTATTTTATCGATGGTAGAAGATAAGGATCCCGAGGCATTTTTTGAGTCTTTTATTCTTGTCTCATTCTACGAAAATTCATTAATGACATAACAACGTCACGTTGAAATAAATATACAAAGCAATGGCACCTTCATGAAGCGCTGCAACAATAAAATTTTAGGTAAACACGATTCTCCACAATTGTATAATATTTTTCACTTCCCAAAAGGTTTCAAACCAATGGAAAGAGTATTCATTGATTATAAACCCATGACCATTTCCTAAATTAGCCGAGGTGGGACTTTCATCATCCAATACCTCCCCTTGAACAAAGTACGCATCTCTTTAATCGAAACTCGACTCCTTTGGAGTCTTAGTCATTTTTTACTGCCTTCGATGAGACTTGACTCATTTTCTTTTCGAGTCCTTTGTTCGATATTTGAGGATTTACCAATCTATTGGCACGACTAAGTTTAGAGCATGGCTCTGATACCATGGTAGATGAGCACGACTCTCCATGATGGTATGATATTGTCAACTTTGAGCATAAGCTCTCGTGGCTTTACTTTGGGCTTCCCCAAAATGCCTCAAACTAATGAAGAGAGTATTCCTTGATTATAAACTCATAATCATTCCCTAAATTAACCGATGTGAGACTTTTATCATCAAACAATAGCAACGTCCCTCCACCTGTCTACGTAGCTACTAAAATTTTCTAAATTAGAGCCTCGAAATTAGGTTTTTTTGGTTTGATATCTAAGTTATAAGATTAACAATCGATGAATTTGGTATAATTGCTCAATGAAGACGAAAACCATCTCGGTATAGGTCTCGTAAGTCTCTTTTGGATTAATCAAATTACAGTCTCGTCACCTTTCTCTAAAGGTCATACACTAAAGTATCTCTTTGAAAAACCGACCTTCGTGGGCCAATAAGGTGGCTGACGTGATTGCGTACATTACCCAGAAACCCTAAATGTATATACTAATCAAGAGACGACTTGCTCTCCCTCCTTCACTCCGTTGAGGATGGAGGATTATTAAGAGTGAGTCCCACATTGGTTAATTTAGTGGAAGATCATGAGTTTATAAGTGAGGAATACTATCTCTAGTGGTATGAGGTCTTTTGGAAATCTCAAAACAAAGCCATGAAAACTTATGAGGCTCAAAATGGACAAAAATTTAGTTATTTTCAATATTTATTAGTCATGATTCAAAATCATATTCTATAAATACGAAATAAGATATTTTATTTTAATACAGAGAGATTAACTCCATAAAATATGGTATAAAAATATTAAAAAACATATAAAAAAATAATAATTATCCAAATAATAAAGGACTGGCTTCCACCTGCCAACCCAATCACAATGAATTAAATAAAAGGCGAAAAAACAAAAAACCATGATGAAGATGTAAACTTTTTTGGGTTAATGCAACATTATGATATAATTATTGAGCAATTAAGGTTTGGATAACAAGTTGCTCTTTCACTAAAGCGTTACTTTTTCAGGCTAAAAGAGAACCCCAAAACTGTTACTCATATGGGACATCATCATTATTTGGGTAAGCATGCTTCTAAAGAGGAACCCAAAGTCAAACTTTTGTTACAAACCCTTCCTAAAGCTATTTCCATTAGCTACAGATTCCTCGCTTTTTCATTAATTAATTATATGCCAAGGAAAAATTAAAGCAATCAATAAAGATTTAATATTTTTATTTTTCTTAATTTTTTACTTTTCGCTTTAGCAATATAAAAAATAAAATTTAATAGATTTATTGATTATAATATGTTGTATTAATATATGAATGGTCACTTTTTCTTTATTTAAATATTGCATTCTCGATATTTGTGCTAGAATGAATGTTTCAAAACCCTAATATTGATTCGTCAGATCCATATCGGTCAACTTCTCACTACCCAAGGTTATATACTGTGAGCCGTTGTTGTTACTCTCTTACTTGCTTATATAACGTTTCTTTCAAAAATCTATCTCTGCCCTCGTTTTCTAAACCTTCTCTTAAACCGTGGCCAGAGGCTCGAGCATACGTCGCTTGGCCGTAGGCGACGTAAAAACGATTTGGTTTAGCTCACTTGTCGTTGGAAAGTGAGTGCTACACAATCGCAATTCTGCTGCCATCAAGAGTGCGATTGTGACAAAAGGGTGTGAAAACCTCTCAATGGCAGACTAGTTTTAAAAAACTTGAGAGGAAGCCCAAAGAGAACAATATTTGCCAACTNAGAGTGCGATTGTGACAAAAGGGTGTGAAAACCTCTCAATGGCCGACTAGTTTTAAAAAACTTGAGAGGAAGCCCAAAGAGAACAATATTTGCCAACTGTGGGCTTGGACTCTTATAAATGGTGATAGAGCCAGCGAGAAGGCTGAGCTCGAAGGGGGTGGACACGAGACGGTGTGTCAGTAATGCCGCTAGGCTCTAAAGGGGGTGGATTGGAGGGGAGTGTACCACGTTGATGGAAAGTGGATATTTGGAAAATATAATGACTAAAATGAAAAAATGCGTAAGGTTTTGATATTGAAAATTAATTTATCGTCGATGGAAAATGGATGGAAAAAGCTTAGTTTTGTTTCACAGAAAAGGACGAAAGAACTTACGTTTTCGATAAATATTTCATGAATCACGAAAGAGGTTAAAATTTTTCTCAATCGAGGACGTTGATTGAAAATATGAGTTTGGTTGCCATATTTGAGTCAACGTATCAACTCGACTTAATAATGATCCAATACGGTCGAGTCTCCTTATTGAACTCACCTGTTTTATACCAATTTAAGTATACCTCACCTATTTTAAACATATATTATTACCTGTTACCTCGAGAAGCAAGCGTTTGTGTATAAATCATTTTAGTTTATACACGTCAATCAAATATACGCTAATCACAATCTTTACAATTCACGGTCTTTTTCACTTATCAATCAATGTTCATTTAATACTCATACATTAGGTAGATATTCGAATTTATATTTTTCGACGAGTTTAAGTTGCGTGTGATGAAAATTCGAACCTGTTACATTAATAATCATATATAATTGAACGAACTATATAATATAATAAATAATAATTTGATTAAATGTTCTAAAGTACGGTTCTCTTGTTTCCACATGCCTTATATTCTATGGTTTTAATACCTTTGATTTGACAAGAAAAAGTATGCAAAATCTATACTATTTCGAACTACGTCGTCAAAAGAATTACGCATTTGTAAAATAAAATAAAATGTATTTTGGATTTGATTTGATTTTTTCCAAATTCAAATATTTAAATTTATCTTAGTACATGAATCTTAAAATTAATTTTTATTTTTAATTTAAAATAATAAAATAATGTTTAAAAAATTTAAAATAGGGCATTAAACGGGTCGATTAAATATGAATAATTTAAAATTTAAATTAATAGATCTTATCTTGTTTTACAATTAAAATTTAATTTTAGGGATCTTATTTTGTTTAGATTTAAAATGGTCGGGGTATTTTAGTCATTTAGTAAATTCGATTTACTATTAAAATATTATATTTTTCCATTTCTACAAAAACAAACAGGCCCAGCCTCAAAGAAGAAATTTGGGCCTTATTGTAATGGGCCTAATTTTTTTGAAAAGCCCATGAGATGAATTGGGCCCTCACGGCTATTCGAGCCCAAACAGTTAAGACTAGGGAACCCAGACACCTTCATTAAGACTGAAAGAGAGCGGTTCTTGAACGCAAACTCAGAATTCCATTTCCAATTAATCGAACACAAGCAGAAGCTCCGGTTTTCTGCGAAACAAGCTTCAGCTTCAATCTTCTTTGCCGTCTGGATTTCTAGGTTTCGCATGGACGCTGTATACGAATCACCGTCTGGTTTGGAATCGAAGGAGGATGATCCGATGATAGTAGATGATCTCAATTCTACGGTTCTCGATCTCACCAGCTTTCAGCTCCATGACCTGGACTCTATTGAGTTGCCTTCGAGTTTAATGGAATTGGACCTGACGGCAAATCGACTTTCGAGTTTGGACTCTCGGATTGGAGAGCTCTCGAACCTGAAGAAGCTCTCTCTTCGTCAGAATCTCATTAATGATGCTGCGGTTGAATCGCTTTCTCGCTGGAACGCTCTGTCAGGTCTCGAGGTATTCAATCGTTCCTCTTCGTCGCATTCGATTTTTAGAAAATTAAATCAGAATCGACGGAACATTGCTTCTAATTATAATGTAGAGATCTATTTTTACGTTTTTTTTTTTCTTTTGTTGTTGTTGTTGTTGTTGCTGAATGCGTCAGTGAGTTTTAAAGATATATCAATATTCTTATGTTGCTCGGTGAGTGTTCTAACTTAATCAATTCATAGAAAATGTTGCTCGACGATCCTTTAAGTGAAGCAATTCTAGAATAACGCAAGACCTTGCTATATTTATTATTATATTCGTTGTTATAGGAACTTGTTCTCAGAGACAATCAAATGACGAAAATTCCTGATGCGAGCATATTCAAGAGGCTTTTGGTATTTGATGTTTCTTTCAACGAAATCACTTCGTTACATGGCTTGTCCAAGGTCTCCGATTCACTGACGGAACTTTATGTATCTAAGAATGAAGTTGTTAAAATGGAAGAGCTAGATCACTTCCATCAGTTACAGATTCTTGAGCTTGGTTCCAATAGACTGCGGGTTTGCTCTCTATATCTTTTGTTAAAAATCTTTATTGTATCAGTTATCTCACAGTATGAATATTAGGTATAGCTTCTAGTCAGAGCTTTCTATATAACTATTTGTCTTAGGAAGGTGAATATATGATCATCCGTGCTTTACTTTATTTCATACGGTACTCTTTACTTGTAATTAAAGGCGCAATGCTCATGGTGAAAGAAAAAAAACTTAAAAATAATACAGGCATTCTCTCCTGAAGAAGCAAACAGATAAATTTTAGTTTGTTTCTTCAGAAGAGACTTGTTATTTTTCAAATATTTTTGGATAATAACATTGTGATTGAAGTTTCTACACTGTGTTACAGGTAATGGAGAATTTGCGAAACTTAGTGAATTTGCAAGAGCTATGGTTAGGGCGTAACCGGATCAAGGCAGTAAACCTTTGTGGACTAAGATGTCTCCAGAAAATTAGTCTGCAAAGCAACCGTTTGACTTCAATGACAGGATTTGAGGTATGGTACTTGATTATGACAATAATTTGTTGTTTCAATTTGCACAATAAACATCCTGGTGTGTTCGATCGCTGCTTTGCAATCTCCACAACTTTTTTGTTCTTTTCCCAACCTGTCAGGGATGTATTGCTTTGGAAGAACTATATCTGAGCCATAATGGAATTTCAAAAATTGAAGGCATTTCAACGTTAGTCAATCTTCGTATTTTGGATGTTTCATCGAATAAGCTAACGAGTGTGAGTGGCACTGAAAAACTGACACGGTATCACAAATTCCCTAGCTTCATCTTATGCAACATGCTTATCTTTCCTAGAGTGATAATCTGGAACCTTCACTGGATCTATGTTTGCAGTTTAGAAGATTTATGGCTTAACGACAACCAAATTGAATCACTTGAAAGCATTTCTGAGGATGTTGCAGGTTCAAGAGAGAAACTGACGACCATCTACCTTGAGAACAATCCATGTGTAAGTTTCCATACTCAAGAATGTTCATAACTTAAAAATTTTCTTTCAACTTGGTAAGGCCATTATGACCTCTAGTTTCTGAACTGTTGGCGCTTCAATAGTGTGATGATGATATCTTTGGGGCTTAGTATAGGTTTCTTCATGTTTCATATTTCAGCTATGACTTCTGAGGGAAAAGTATAGGCGTCGTTCATAACAATTTACTTCTACTCTTTCTATTTTTAAAGAAGAAAACTATCATCATAGATTTTCTGTGCTTCTCAATTCTTTGATTTGGCATGCTAGCTTACTCTTCTGCTTTCCATATCTGAAATTGTTATCTCATTTCCTTATAACCATCCTGCGAACTTAAATAAAAGAATTTTTGTAAGATGAAAATGAAATCCAATTTTCGTACTAGACATGTGTATATAACACTATAACTCCTTTATTAGCATTTTATTTGATATGCTGCTTGAATATTTCTTGTCAGTTTGGAAGCCGTAGAAATCTAAAATAATACAGATCTTCCCTGCAACTCCTCTAAAGCCGCGATTTTGCCTATCCTCTCGGAGGGTGGGGGTTTGCATTTTAGACTTTTTTAGGCTCTGTTTGATAATGATTTAGTTTTTTCATTTTCCTGTTTGCTTGTTTTCTCTTACTTTCCCTACAATGGTAAGAACCTTTTGAATTCTTAGTCAAGTTCCAAAAACAAAAATATTTTTTTTAGTTTAAAAACAAAGAAAGTGAATACGAAAACAAAGAAAACAAAGAAACTTATATGTTTATAAGTTTAATTTTCAAAAAACTCTAAATCAAATACTAAATAGCTATTGAACTGAGTCTCTGATTTTTCATATTAGGTATTTCATCAGCCATAAATAGTGAATGGATCTTTCTGTTTGGCGTTTTCATGACAACCGATGGTCTTTTTTTGCAGGCAAAGACTCCCAACTATTTTGCCAGACTAAAACAGATTTTCCCAAACATACAGCAAATTGACTCGGAGATCTTTACAAAGGACTTTTGAGAGTACACTGCAGCTTCTCGTGGACAGCCATAATATACAAGTAACATACTTCCACCTTCCATTCTTTCACTGATTTAGTTAATTTTAATTTTGCAATTAATGTTTCAAAACTAATTTATTTTTAAAAAATTCTGTTAGTTATGTTCGCTAAAATGCCCAATACAAACTCAAAGATCGAGTAATTATTGTTTAAAACATTATGGGAAAAATTGAAACCAACTGTATTTATTAGGGGTATTTTGTGTATAAATTAGTCGATTTCTATTTTTCCGGTTGATCATAAATTTTGATCCTAATGTGTTAATTTTGTTCGATATTTTAACAGAGATGGCTACAAAAATATCTCTTCTGCTTATAAAAGCTATCAAATATTGAGTAAAGTTGGAAATTGTGAAAATTTGTAAGAGATTAATTTAAATACTAAAGAAATCGAGTATCTGAGTTATTAATTATTTTCATTCTTGGATCCTTTTGGCAGGTCAATTATGGATAAAATGCCGAGGAGACTTTATTCGTTTGTGGACTTCTGCCCTGCTCTCTTTTTAAGGTTGTGTGTTAAATAATTAGTACTTATTTAACCAAATTTTGCATGTTATTTGGAGTCCAAAAATTTGTTTGTGGAGTTTGAATTTGGAGTTCTAGAGGTATTTCAATGTTCAGTGGTCTAGTTCCAAGTATAATGTCTTATTTTCTGAATTGTAAATTTTTCTTGAGTGGGCCAGCTGAAAATGTCGTTTTTGCCCCCTACGTACCCAAAGGAAAACAGCGGCAGCAGTAGTGTAAAACCAAGGGAAGGGCCGTACGAGTGCTACAAATATTGTCGATTGCTAGCTTGGTCTTGCTCTTTGTCAGGTGAATGCTCTATTTCCGCATCATTCACTTGAATTTTATAAAAAATAACTGTTTTTAGTAAGATAAAACGTTCTTTCTTAATAATGAAATTTATAAACACTATTTATGTCCATAAGTTTTGGATTTTGTTACTCACTTTCTACTCTTGCTAAGTTTTGAAAATTTAAAAAAAAAAAAAAAAAAAAAAAAAGTTTTTCTAGACTTATTTTTGTTTTTAGAATTTTACTAGTAATTCAAGTGTTTTGAAGGGGAAATTAGGGAAAAACCAAAACAATTTTTTTTAAAAAAAAAACTATTAACAAGATTAGATGGATTCATTAATTTTTTATATCTTATTTAAACCTTTATTCGTGATTTTTTTAATTTTTGAATTTGTAAATAACATATCATTCATTGAATGAAAAATATCAGATGAGTATGACATTATTTTACTTTTTAAAAAATTTGAAAATTGATTTGAGTGTAAATTGTAGCTATTTTTACGTGATCGAAAATTGAATTAAAAATAGAACGAAAAGATTTTCCCCTCTATTTGTTTCCATGNAATTAAAAATAGAACGAAAAGATTTTCCCCTCTATTTGTTTCCGTGAGTTGTGATCGCGTCATGTCTGAATCGATAGCTATTTGAAATTGTAGTAAGCTAGTGTTATTGGATTTTAAAACTTGATTAGTAGAAATAAAGTTTTATGAAACCTAAGTACTTTGTCTATCCATGTCTTAGAGAAAAAATATTTTATTTCTGCTTATTTTAAGAATATAGGTCTATCGATGACCATATATTCCGTTTTTAAAAATATTAAAAAATTAGGTTCCTAACACCCATTTAACTTTAAAAAATTGCGAATACAAAATTTATCTATGGACGAAGACTTCGAGTTTGATTAGATTTATATGTAGTAGATTATTATTGTTTTGTATATAGTTTTCTTTTGTCTAAAGTTTATTAGAACAAAATTATAAGTTTTACGTACGTTGGAGAAAATTTAAAAGTTTAGGCATATTATTAAATTTGAGAAACGTTTTAAAATGTGCAAGTAAAACTAAAAAACAGGTTTCTGTAGACCAAATTAAGATTTTCAAATGTTTATTTATTTATTTATTTTAAATCGACGCTAGGGAGCACCCTATTTTAAGTTTATACCCCACTAACTTACCTTTCTTAATCTTCTCTAACCAATCCGTCCGCAACTTATTTTTGTCTCTAATATAATTAAGACTAAAGAGTGTCAATTTGATATTCTATTTTGAAATTAAAAGATAAAAAGGTAATGTTGAAGAGAGTAATTAAAAGAGTAAAGATTGCCGATTAGATATTCTATTTTAAAATTAAAAGATAAGGTAAGGTTGAAGAATAAAATTTTAGAGAGGAGAGAAGAAGCGGTCAGATGGATAAAAGTCGAAGGGAAGAAAAGATGGTTTGAAGGAAAATATGTTAGAAGGAAGGCAACCCAAATTATGAAAAAGGATTTACCCTTCTGTTTTGTAATCTACTAAAACTGAAATCGTGATAAAATAAGGAATGTTAAGAGAATAAAAAAGGTTCGTTCAAAAGAAAATATGATTTAGCTCAAAAGCTCAACTTCGATATAAAATAAAAGTTAGGATGAAAAAGATTCAATGTATTTTCGAGAAAAATGACGAACACACTAGAAATTCTTTGGAAATATGATCTTTCAAACAAAGGCTTAATAACTTTTGTCTTTTGTTTTTAGATTTAAATTACAATTTCATGAAATAGAAAAACAATCAGTTTTTATTCAAAACAAATAAGCAGAAAACTGTTATCAAATATTAGTCAAATAATTTATATTTTAGAAAACAAAAAACAGAAATTAAAAATGTAGTAGCATAAATTTGAAAATCGATTATAACAAAATAAATATAACAGATCAATAATCAAAGGAGGAGTTAAACCTTTTTTTTTCTTTTTNATTATAACAAAATAAATATAACAGATCAATAATCAAAGGAGGATTTAAACCTTTTTTTTTTCTTTTTTGGGGGGGTGAGGGAATGGGAATACCTGGCGGCATCTTCGCCCTCCAAAATCAATGATTCCCTGGTTTTCATATCCTTCTACGTGTTTTTAAATAATTNATGATTCCCTGGTTTTCATATCCTTCTACGTGTTTTTAAATAAAATTCAGATAGATGGGCTGTGACGACCGTTGATCTTCGTTAGTTTCCTACGAACAAAGGATTTCGGTTAATGGAGAGCAAATAGAGAAAGAAGATCCAAGGTTAATGAAGAGCAATAGAGAAAGAATATCACAAAACAGATATTGACATTCAAATCTTGTCCGAAATGGGGGTTCGTTGTAAAAATGATAGATTCAAGCAGAGTAGTATACCTAAATAAGAAAGTTAAAAAATGGACAAATTGGAATTGTAGCTTTAAAGTGTACTAAAAAGGCTGACAAATGTCCATGAAGTTTTCATTAGTAAATTGCGTTCGGATTCTGCATGCAAATCCATGGCTATAAGTGGAGAGTAAATTGTACACGCGGAAATTTCTATTAAAAAAAACTATATGGTAAAAAATACCTTTATACTACTGAAAGTTGCAATATAACTCACTTCAAAAACGTTTCATAACTTATCTAAAAATAAAAATTCTTTTTAAGATTTTCAATAGAAATTGAAATTTTCCACACCATTTCAACTTTCTCCAACAGCTCAATGGATAGTTTTGAAACATTTAAGAGAGGATAAGTAATATTGCAATTTTTTAAATAGGAAGAAACAAACAAACAAAAAAAAAAAAAAAAAAAAGGAAATAAGGGAGAAAATAATGTAAAACAACTGGAAATATCTAAATAGAAGTAAAAATGTCACCTCAAAGGCACCATTTTCTCCGAAGAGTACTCCTCCTGATCGGGATGCCAACTTTTCCACCTGTCGCAAAGAAAAATTCAATCCATCCAAACGAATTAAAGATTTTCCAACGCAATAAAGCATAGAAAGATAAAAATATGGAGTAAAATGGCAATCAAATATTATCTTACTCATAGTTCAGAAGCGCTTTTGGGAGGGTACCTTCTAATGCCAGTAGTAATATAATTGAAACACAAGATAAAACTGATTGGATTTGTACCTTCTAATGCCCTCTTTCAAATCCAATGCGACTTCTACCGGAGCCACCATCATAGCCGTCTCGCGTTGATGAACCACCACTGGCTCTCATTGTCCCACCACTGCCAACTTTATCCATAGCTTTCTTACCTTTCTTCACTTCAGTCAAGAACTGATCCAGTCCAAATGGATCGGCTTCTTCGACTTCTCTTTCGAACTCCACCGGTCTGTCTCTAGGTCCAGACCTTTCTGCAGTGCCTGAAAATGACTTGTCTGGTTTGAAGCGATCGGTCTTCATAATCTTGTCTAACTGTTCGTCAGCACCTCCGTACATATCAGAATCGGCATCTTTTTTAGGTCTGTAAAGGGTTGAGAGAGTGGGCTGAGCGGTAAATAAGCCCTTGTCGTATATATTGTACTGGTCGTCGTTGGCAAATCCCGAGTCCATTCCTTTATCTTGGTTAAATAGCCTCTGATCATACATAACTTCTCCCTCTCTACCTGCTCCGGTAGAAGCCATTCCAAGTGCAACCTTCTCACTAATATCACGATCTCTATCTCTTGTAATCTTACTCCTCTTCCCCATTGCTGCATCTTTGGCTTCCAACCTTCTTTCCCTTTCCCTCTCTCTACGTCGTTCCTCACGAATCTTCTCACGCTGCAATCGCTCTTCCCTTTCTTCCCTCGTCTCCTTTGATAAAGCCTTCTCTTTTTCTCTAATATGCTCGAACTCCTCTTTCATCTCAGAAGTGTCTCTATCTGCAGTGCTCCTCTCAGATGGATAAGAAACTGCAGGCGGAGGTGCAGCACCAGTCCTCTCAGACCGAGCCTTTTGAGCTAAGGCTCGAAGCTCCAATTCCTTCTTCTCCTTCTGCTTCATAAGCATTTCTTTCTGAACCTTAGATCTCATTGCAACTGCTTCTCTTGCTTTCTGTTCTGCAACATACAATGCTTCAGATAGCTTTGCGAAATTGTCGTTGATTTGAACTTCTTGAAGGCCTCTGCCATCAGCTGCAAGACGCTTGTCAAGTGGGATTGTATAACCTTTCGGATTCTTCCAATTTGAAATACAAGGTGGAATCTTCCAATCCTGTTGATCCTTCACGGTGACAGGACGAGGAGGGGAATGCATGACTGGCACAGGAGGAGACCCAGAAGCTCTAGGAACACGCTTATGCTTGAACTTTGGAGGCTCGAGTGGATCTACTGGCATTTCCACCATTCTAATGATTCTCTCCTTGGCACCTGAATTAAAAGCTGCTGATTGCTGAGATGGCTTATACTTGATAAATTTTGAATCTGATGATTGCTTGGCTACATTTTTAGGCTGAGCTGCACTCAATCTTACATTCACTATCTTTTCAAGTGCAGACTTCGTTTCCTCGGTTGTTTCTTCAATCTCTTTCTGCATCTCTTCATCCTCATCATTCTCTTCATCAGTCTTCAAGATCTTTGGAATGAGGTCTTTATGTTGTGAATAAACAATCTTTTTAGAATTTTCATTCTGTTTTACAATGGCATCATATGCAACATTTCCATGGGCATCCACCGTAACAGGAAGGATCTTTGATCCAGGCTTTGATGATTTGTCTCTACCCATGTCGAGTGGGTATTGAGCAATGTGAATCTCTGGGAAAGCACCACCATCTCCAAAATCCTCTACTTTCCGAGGAATAAATCCACTACGCTTCAAGTAAGGTGGTACAGGATTGGCCTTAACAACAGAAGTTTGTTCTGCTTCTGATGAACTTAACCGCTGCTTGAACCATGGATCATTTGAGTGATCGTACTGTGTCACAGCTGTTGACTTTACAGCAGGAAGCAGGTCTTTCAGAGACGCCATAATTTTTGGCTACCAAAATGCACCTGCAAAGTCTATGAAATATCAAATAACGAACATCTTTATCTATAGTACCGTTAACCCAGACCAGAGTTTTCTATAGCAGAAAAGTAGAGGAAATAAATCTATCTTACAAATAAGGGGCTTTGAACTAAATGGAAACCGTTCAAACTCTGATTGAAGTATAAAATAAAGAAGCTGAAAACTTCCCAGAACAATTAGTTTCCACTTGTAGAAGAAAGGGGGAAATGGTGTTTCAAGTTCACTAGCACAAACAGGTAAAACTAGTTGGGAGGTTCATTTATTCCCAGAAATACTACCTTACACCAAACTTTTTTTGACATTTCAAATGTAATTAAACTTATTTAATATTTACATAGAATGTTCCAACCAACTGCTTCTGTTGTAGCTTATGTATAAATAACTTCGAATTATTTGTGTTTTAGTAGTGAGCACACCCTAGGGGTTAGTCTGCTCGGCCAATCCAATGGTCAATTTCACAGAATCATTTGCTTCCAGCATGATATAAAACTAGCCTGAAGTTGGGACATGGATACAATCCATAAAAATTACAAAAGTGACCATCAACTACATGGCAACCACATTGATTCACGTCCATAGAATTTCAGAACTTGGAACCAATGTGACCATGTGAGTTGTGACTATAAACTTGAAAGCCACCTAACCATGACAAAATTTGGCATGTGTCTCTACTAATTTATGAGAATTTGTTTATTTAATATTATCTTGATACGGTCCAGACTACAGTACTTGAATCCCAAGCAAACTAACCAGGAAAACAAATTCAAAATTTCGATAATCAACTGCAAATTTACAATGTCAAAAAACATTGTCCATTCTAAATTACAAAGCCAGAAACCCTGGCAAGAACCTTTAATATTCAACTTAATAATTCCAAAATTTCATTCAGAAATCATTTTTTAACAATTTTAATTTACAAATAGATCTAGAGAATACTAGAATAAGAACATCAGGAAGGGCCAATAAATGGTTAATTCAACTGAAAAACGAAAAAAAAAAAAAAAAAAAAAAAAAAAAAAAAAAAAAAAAAAAAAAAAAAAAAAAAAAAAAAAAAAAAAAACTCAAAAAGTCATCTGCCTACAGCTTGATATTAACCTAGCCATAAGTCGAGACATTAATGCAATTAACAAAAATCACAAAAGAAGAATAAAGAAGCTATCAAACAACTTGATCGACTCTAGTAGAACTTCAAAAACTTGAAACCTGATGTAGCTATAAACTCGGCTTTCAAGTAGGAGAAGAAGATTAAAAAACTTGAAACCTAACCTTAATAGTACAAAATTTTACTTNTCGCAAAGAAAAATTCAATCCATCCAAACGAATTAAAGATTTTCCAACGCAATAAAGCATAGAAAGATAAAAATATGGAGTAAAATGGCAATCAAATATTATCTTACTCATAGTTCAGAAGCGCTTTTGGGAGGGTACCTTCTAATGCCAGTAGTAATATAATTGAAACACAAGATAAAACTGATTGGATTTGTACCTTCTAATGCCCTCTTTCAAATCCAATGCGACTTCTACCGGAGCCACCATCATAGCCGTCTCGCGTTGATGAACCACCACTGGCTCTCATTGTCCCACCACTGCCAACTTTATCCATAGCTTTCTTACCTTTCTTCACTTCAGTCAAGAACTGATCCAGTCCAAATGGATCGGCTTCTTCGACTTCTCTTTCGAACTCCACCGGTCTGTCTCTAGGTCCAGACCTTTCTGCAGTGCCTGAAAATGACTTGTCTGGTTTGAAGCGATCGGTCTTCATAATCTTGTCTAACTGTTCGTCAGCACCTCCGTACATATCAGAATCGGCATCTTTTTTAGGTCTGTAAAGGGTTGAGAGAGTGGGCTGAGCGGTAAATAAGCCCTTGTCGTATATATTGTACTGGTCGTCGTTGGCAAATCCCGAGTCCATTCCTTTATCTTGGTTAAATAGCCTCTGATCATACATAACTTCTCCCTCTCTACCTGCTCCGGTAGAAGCCATTCCAAGTGCAACCTTCTCACTAATATCACGATCTCTATCTCTTGTAATCTTACTCCTCTTCCCCATTGCTGCATCTTTGGCTTCCAACCTTCTTTCCCTTTCCCTCTCTCTACGTCGTTCCTCACGAATCTTCTCACGCTGCAATCGCTCTTCCCTTTCTTCCCTCGTCTCCTTTGATAAAGCCTTCTCTTTTTCTCTAATATGCTCGAACTCCTCTTTCATCTCAGAAGTGTCTCTATCTGCAGTGCTCCTCTCAGATGGATAAGAAACTGCAGGCGGAGGTGCAGCACCAGTCCTCTCAGACCGAGCCTTTTGAGCTAAGGCTCGAAGCTCCAATTCCTTCTTCTCCTTCTGCTTCATAAGCATTTCTTTCTGAACCTTAGATCTCATTGCAACTGCTTCTCTTGCTTTCTGTTCTGCAACATACAATGCTTCAGATAGCTTTGCGAAATTGTCGTTGATTTGAACTTCTTGAAGGCCTCTGCCATCAGCTGCAAGACGCTTGTCAAGTGGGATTGTATAACCTTTCGGATTCTTCCAATTTGAAATACAAGGTGGAATCTTCCAATCCTGTTGATCCTTCACGGTGACAGGACGAGGAGGGGAATGCATGACTGGCACAGGAGGAGACCCAGAAGCTCTAGGAACACGCTTATGCTTGAACTTTGGAGGCTCGAGTGGATCTACTGGCATTTCCACCATTCTAATGATTCTCTCCTTGGCACCTGAATTAAAAGCTGCTGATTGCTGAGATGGCTTATACTTGATAAATTTTGAATCTGATGATTGCTTGGCTACATTTTTAGGCTGAGCTGCACTCAATCTTACATTCACTATCTTTTCAAGTGCAGACTTCGTTTCCTCGGTTGTTTCTTCAATCTCTTTCTGCATCTCTTCATCCTCATCATTCTCTTCATCAGTCTTCAAGATCTTTGGAATGAGGTCTTTATGTTGTGAATAAACAATCTTTTTAGAATTTTCATTCTGTTTTACAATGGCATCATATGCAACATTTCCATGGGCATCCACCGTAACAGGAAGGATCTTTGATCCAGGCTTTGATGATTTGTCTCTACCCATGTCGAGTGGGTATTGAGCAATGTGAATCTCTGGGAAAGCACCACCATCTCCAAAATCCTCTACTTTCCGAGGAATAAATCCACTACGCTTCAAGTAAGGTGGTACAGGATTGGCCTTAACAACAGAAGTTTGTTCTGCTTCTGATGAACTTAACCGCTGCTTGAACCATGGATCATTTGAGTGATCGTACTGTGTCACAGCTGTTGACTTTACAGCAGGAAGCAGGTCTTTCAGAGACGCCATAATTTTTGGCTACCAAAATGCACCTGCAAAGTCTATGAAATATCAAATAACGAACATCTTTATCTATAGTACCGTTAACCCAGACCAGAGTTTTCTATAGCAGAAAAGTAGAGGAAATAAATCTATCTTACAAATAAGGGGCTTTGAACTAAATGGAAACCGTTCAAACTCTGATTGAAGTATAAAATAAAGAAGCTGAAAACTTCCCAGAACAATTAGTTTCCACTTGTAGAAGAAAGGGGGAAATGGTGTTTCAAGTTCACTAGCACAAACAGGTAAAACTAGTTGGGAGGTTCATTTATTCCCAGAAATACTACCTTACACCAAACTTTTTTTGACATTTCAAATGTAATTAAACTTATTTAATATTTACATAGAATGTTCCAACCAACTGCTTCTGTTGTAGCTTATGTATAAATAACTTCGAATTATTTGTGTTTTAGTAGTGAGCACACCCTAGGGGTTAGTCTGCTCGGCCAATCCAATGGTCAATTTCACAGAATCATTTGCTTCCAGCATGATATAAAACTAGCCTGAAGTTGGGACATGGATACAATCCATAAAAATTACAAAAGTGACCATCAACTACATGGCAACCACATTGATTCACGTCCATAGAATTTCAGAACTTGGAACCAATGTGACCATGTGAGTTGTGACTATAAACTTGAAAGCCACCTAACCATGACAAAATTTGGCATGTGTCTCTACTAATTTATGAGAATTTGTTTATTTAATATTATCTTGATACGGTCCAGACTACAGTACTTGAATCCCAAGCAAACTAACCAGGAAAACAAATTCAAAATTTCGATAATCAACTGCAAATTTACAATGTCAAAAAACATTGTCCATTCTAAATTACAAAGCCAGAAACCCTGGCAAGAACCTTTAATATTCAACTTAATAATTCCAAAATTTCATTCAGAAATCATTTTTTAACAATTTTAATTTACAAATAGATCTAGAGAATACTAGAATAAGAACATCAGGAAGGGCCAATAAATGG
This sequence comes from Cucurbita pepo subsp. pepo, assembly GCF_002806865.2. Taxonomy (NCBI): domain Eukaryota; kingdom Viridiplantae; phylum Streptophyta; class Magnoliopsida; order Cucurbitales; family Cucurbitaceae; genus Cucurbita; species Cucurbita pepo. Next base: position 9,393,228 of record NC_036648.1, on the reverse strand, counting down.
TTAATTCAACTGAAAAACGAAAAAAAAAAAAAAAAAAAAAAAAAAAAAAAAAAAAAAAAAAAAAAAAAAAAAAAAAAAAAAAAAAAAAAACTCAAAAAGTCATCTGCCTACAGCTTGATATTAACCTAGCCATAAGTCGAGACATTAATGCAATTAACAAAAATCACAAAAGAAGAATAAAGAAGCTATCAAACAACTTGATCGACTCTAGTAGAACTTCAAAAACTTGAAACCTGATGTAGCTATAAACTCGGCTTTCAAGTAGGAGAAGAAGATTAAAAAACTTGAAACCTAACCTTAATAGTACAAAATTTTACTTTCGTTTAATACAATTTCTGAGAGTTCTTTGTGAAAGAATAGTTAGTCACAACTGACAGTACTTCAGTTCCGACCATACAAACTTGGAAATCAAATTTACAATCAAAATAATCCATAATATTACAAAATTTTACTCTCGTTTAATACAATTTCTGAGAGTTCTTTGTGAAAGAATAGTTAGTCACAACTGATAGTACTTCAGTTCCGACCATACAAACTTGGAAATCAAATTTATAATCAAAATAATCCATGACAAGGTTAAATAAGACGGCAAGAATTATTAGAAATATCTGCAATATTGAAATTAACGACTCCGAGTCCATATACAAATCATTCTTTAAAAAAACAACAAGATCTTTGGAGTGCTAGAAAAGATCTCCAGTTCCACGAAAATATGAAGAATAAGCAGATATGATCTATAGCATAAGGAATTACGATTCTCACCACCAGAGACAAGAATAACACTATCGGTATTAAACTCAATGACTCCGTATTCATAGAGAAATCATTCTTTACCGATTCTGAAATACGAATAGATCATCGGAGTGCTAGAATAAGCTCGCCAGTTCAAGAAAAATATGAAACAAGAGAAGAAATAACTTGTAGCACTCGAAATTGCGATTCTCACCATTGAAGAGAAGAACTAACACCATCAATATTCTATAAAATTGCTCCGAAATGAAAGAGAAATCATTCCGACTCTAAAACAACAATAGATCTTCGAAATGCTAAAATTAGTTCTCCGTTCGAGACGAACATGAAGCAAGAACGAACAAGCAGCCAATAGCATAATAAATTACAATTCTCACCATCGGAAACAAGAATAGCTATATCAACATCCAGATTCTAGGTTGAAACGCATCAATTTCTAATAAAATGAAACTTACAGATAGCGAATCTCTGAAATACGACAGACGCGGAAACCGAATTTGTTTCTGTAACTAAGAAATAGACGCCGCAACGCGTAGATCGTCGACGGCCTCCGTGAAGAAGGAAGGTGAGCTTCTGCCTTCCGGCGATGCCTCGAGAGAGAGACAGAGAGAGAGAGAGAGACAGACAGAGAGAGAGAGAGAGAGAGAGAGAGAGAGAGAGAGAGAGAGAGAGAGGGAGACCAAAGGAAGGAGAAAGCGAGTTGATGTTACTGAGAGTCAGAAATGAAGAAGAGAGGCTTTTGGTTCGATGAATCTTCGCGGAGACAAACTTGAGGGCTGGCGCTATATATACGGCAATTTTCACGCGCGCCTAGCCGCCGACCTTCGACGGCCCCCTTCGTAAATTCTCAATATTACCCTTTTCTTGATATGATATTTCACTTTTACCCTTGTTTCTCTGTTTATATTTGAACCTGTTCGCCGCCCGGTAACTTTATAAATTTATAAGATTAACGTGCGTATCTTGATATGTTCAATTATAAATTTGTTTAATAGATTAATTTTAAAAAGAATTGATTTATGACTCGGTATGTTATGAGCATTTCTCCCACAATTGTATGATATTGTCCGGTTTGAGCATAAGCTCTCATGGGTTTACTTTGGGCTTCTCCAAAATGTCTCACACCAATGGAGAGAGTATTCTTTGATTATAAACTCATGATCATTCCCTAAATTAGCCGATGTGGGACTCTCATCATCCAACACCTTCTCTCGAACAAAGTACGCCTCCCTTTGATTGAAGCTCGACTCCTTTGGAGTCTTAGTCATTTTTTACTGTCTTCGAAGAGACTTGACTTCTTTTCTTTTGGAGTCGTTTGTTCGACATTTGAGAATTTACCAATCTATTGGCACGACTAAGTTTAGGGTATGGCTCTGATACCATGTTAAAACGAATACAGAGGGCCCAATAGAAGTTATGAAATCGTCAGAGAGAGACTATTGTCATCAAAATTTATAAAATCTTTGAAGGTTGAGGCCAAAATGCAATAACTGCCTTTCTCATTCTTCTACAAAATTACAAGGCTAAATCAATAAATAACTAAGAACTCATAAGTCAAAACATACACACCAATCAGTAGTAAAAAAAACAGGGTAAGAAGTGGTCAAGAAAATCATCAGATCAGATTATTAACAGCAGTCAAAAGAAGAAAAACCTGTAGTTTGTGATTCCTTACAGTGTGGTATTTGTATGTTGAAAGAAGTCTCTGTCATAATCAGATGGTAAAAGGAAGCCTCTGTATGATGCGTACGTTTTCCTTGTACCTAACTATGTATAAAAGAGGCTGTGTTACTCGAACCGTGACCGAAGACGCGAGAAAGCGACAAAAGCTGATTGATTCAACATAACCATCCTATAAAATCCAGTCGAAGAACAACTGCACTATCCCACGAGAACACGACGGTATCGTGCAAGAATGCTCTCTCTGAAGACCATAAATTTCGATGCACGGAGTCGTAATTTGTCGCCACAATTGGCACGAAGCGTCCTACTATGTACAATATATCATATGGTTGGGGTGAGGCATGGTTGGCAAGTTGGTTATAGTTTTTTGGGCAAATTGTAAGTCTTCTTGAGGAACTTTGCAGCTATCTCATCGTTGCGATAGCACAAGACTCGGAGTAGTGTATTCGGCTCGGTTGGTTCCCAATGACCAGAAGTTGGAGGCAAAGGAAGCCTGGATTTAGCTTGCACACCATGCGACTCCACCATCACATATTTGAACTGCTCGATCAGACTTTCGGAGTCGGAACGAAACAGATCGATGACTCCGTTAACAATGCCTGAATGTTTACTAATCAAATCAGCAGGAAGCCCATCACCATTGGACCAAAAGAGATCTGTTAGAAACTTAAAGTCTTCCTCGATCATTTCCGAATCTTGCTTAACAAAAGCTCGGGACGGGCCTCCAGCAAGTAGAACTAATAGGAAACCATCGAAAGAGGCTTTCATCACGTCGGTTATCATCCGTGTTCTGACTCTGTCATGGACAACAGTTGATGAAATGGTTTCTAGGTATTGCTCAAGCTCCTGAAGGAATGGCTCAATCCTTGAAGATGCAACCTCCCCAATATATAAGCCATCCCATAAAAACTGACTGAGATCGTGGAATACAACTTTGTATGCAGTTGCTTCACTTAGTTGCTTTATCCCTTCCACACACAGAGATGCCGAAAGCTCAAACCATTTCCCAGCTAGGTTCCTAACAGCATCTGTGTAGTGAGGCTCGAGATTCTTAAGACGGGCAACCGCCCTTCTTTCTTGGACTTCAAGCTCGGTCCGTACATGGTGCAACGAATTAATACAAACACATAGCTGGGGGATCGACAAAGAGTTACTGGCATTCGTGATCCCGAACTGGGTCCTCCCCTGACCCGCTTGCAACTTTTCCTTCTTTTTGAATACGCCGAACTTTGATCCTTTCGAACATCTAGTTAAAGCAGGCAGAGCAGGAATATAGGTACTTCTGGATCCTGAAAATGCATGATGAATTTTAATGGTTGCATAGAGATATCACTAACTTCCTTATAAATTCGGTAAATAGAACACTTACCGCAGCCAGATTTTGCCTCAAGTATGTACTGTTGCAAACATTTGTCAAGACCAGTCATTAAATCAGGAAGCAATGATGCGTGTTGTGGAATTGACAACAAAAAGAAAGCTTCAAAACTTTCATCGACTATTCGTAAAACTTCAACGACAGAAGGAGCGACGTGCTCTTTGTTTGCACGTGGATTCCATACCTATTCAGAGTGTTTGTAAATGATAGTTCAATAACGTTATAAAAGATGCAAACATGCAAGAAACAGCCCAAGCCCACCGCTGGTAGATATTGTCCTCTTTGAGTTTTCCTTTTCGGGGTTTCCCTCAAGGTTTTTAATACGCGTTTGCTAGGGAGAGGTTTCCACACCCTTATAAAGAATGTTTCATTTTCCTCCCCAACCGACGTGGGATCTCACAATCCACCCCCTTGAGGGCCCACTTCCCCTCAAGGTTTTTAAAACGTCCACGCTCTTATAAAGAATGTTTCGTTCTCCTTTCGATGTGGGATATCACAATCCGTTTCCTAAATGTGAAGCTATTACCAGTCCAAATCTACATAATAACCAGATAATGTCATGACCACATACCTCTTGTTGAAGGAATCTGCCAATCCATTCCTTTAGTCTGTCCACTCTCGTACTGATCCACGTCTTTACGAGGTTGGCAATTAGCGTTTCAGCTTCGTAAGGAGGCATCTCTCGTATTATGGACTTCCCACCATCTTCACTGTCTACTGAATCTCCAACTGCAATCTGCACGAGATCTTTCTCCAATTTATCAGCTGCATTGAGAACTTCAATAGCATTCGGCGTCAGTTCATCAATACCCGAAATGAATTTTTTCAGTTCCTTGCCGTAACAAGAATGGATCGTTGAAACGGCTACTCCAGCTGCATGAGGGTGCCATTCCTTGAATATTGGACTAAACATTGCCTTCTCATCGAAAGCCAGTTCGCTCACCTCTTGAGCAAGGACAGAAAGAACATGAGGTGGATTTTTCTGGTTTTTAATGGTTGATTTAACCTTCTCCATTTTCTGTAATGATAAGGACAAGAACACTCTTCAGTGACAATCCATAGAGGCAGGCGAAAAGGAAGCATGATGAAAGGAAAGAAAAAGAAAATCGCTACTCGAGTTTCTAAGACAAATTCCACAAATTCATAAATCTCTTAGAGAGCTAAACGAAGTCACAATTGAAATAAGAGAGTTGATCTTTAACTGATTGCACTTACCTTAGAAAAAGCAGTTCGAAGTGATGATCTTATATAGTTATCGACTTTGTTATATGCCACATCAACTTCGATCGTCTTCCAATCGTGTTGGTTATTTTGCAGTAACTCAGATGATAATACTGCAATAGAGACTAGGCTTTGCATACACTCAATGTTGTCACTGTGAAAATCGTTGCGGTATGCAAGAAGCTTTCTCTCCGTCGAAACCAAAATCGAACTAAGAGTAGTGCTCAGGATTCTCGAGTAAATAGGATCCTTGTAGGACTCGACGTCGTCTTCAACTTCGGCCAACAGACTTTTGGATGCAGATAGCAAGTCACTTCCGACTTGTCCCGTGGCAACGTATCGATTGAACAAAACCCACGAGAAACAAAGATTATGCAGCATCTGGTTCATGCCAAGCACAACCCAAGTTTTCTTAACATGTTCCAAGACCTCATCAACCTCTTCAATGATAGAAGTTGCATCATTAGCATCAAAACAAGCTTCTAAAAGAGTTTGGTAGAGCCTGAGATTCAAAGGGAACCCATCTGCCCAATGGCACATGCCCGGAACAGACTCGCCAAATGATCTACAAGCAAGAGACAACACGATACTCCGAAGGTCTTGGATAATTTCAAAGTTTCTCCCAGCATCAATGGGTTTCTCCATAGCACCACGAACAATCTGTCGAAAACGTTTCGGAGCGTCGTCTGCCTTTTCTAATGGCAAGCGAGGATGCAATAGAAGTCCTATTTCAAGAACCTTCAAATAACGCCTTTGCCAAGCCATGTGTTCTTCATTATTTTGGAAGTCCAAAGCCTTAAGCTGTTGAAACAGCTCGAGCGGCAGAACCATCGACTCTATCCGCCTTCCAAGCTGATCCAAGAACAAGATATTATAAACCCATGGCATATAAGATCGATTGCAGCATATAGAAATGGTTAAACAGAGTTTCGAGCCCACCACTAGTCCTGAGGAGGTTTCACCTACCAAGAATAGCTCTAGAAGACAACAAAAGTTCAATGTAATCCCCGAGCTCAAGGATAGAAATAGCTCAATATTTGATTCAATCGTCCCAAAAGTAATGAAATCTAAGCATGTAGGAATACAGTAATAGGACAATTTCACGAAGAACTGTCACTCATATTAGTCTCAATCATGTTCTTCTCGTAAGAGGATGCTAAGATAAGCAATAATCTATCATCAAAACAAATCAGGATGCGAAAAGAGCAAAGAATATGATGTTTTCCATGTCATTTCTCATAAATTTTCTCAGCCACAGAACAGAAAATTCGACTGCAGAAGAGCTTTCAATTCCAAGTACCAAAACGCACCTGTCCAGAAGTGATCCTCAAAAGCGCCCTTCTAATTCTCGAATCAACCTGTTCCGAAATTCTCATCTGAATCCTTATCAACTCCCCTACCGTCAATCCCGAAGTCGCTCGACCTTGATTCGCTGACTCATCGCCTCCGATTATCCTCTTCCTCGCCGATGATGATGATTTCAGCCCTAGCGCCTTCTTAAATTTGCTCACAGCCGTCGACGTTATCGACCGGTGCAGCGACGTCGCCGTCGACAACGACGCAGACCGATCAACTCCCTTCTCCGACTGCGAAATATAAGTTAACGGTTTACCGCCAGTGCTCCGGCAAGATCCAATCAAGATCTCGTACGCGGTTACTCGGAGCTCCGACTCCGACAGTTGCAAGCCTAAATCGCCAAACGGCGAGGGGATCTCGTCAATCGGATAAACCGGCATGGTTATTGAGGTTGTAGCGGCACTGGTGGAGGCCGCGGCGGCGGAAGTAGTGATAGTTGTTGTGTCGTGTATCACTGAGCTCGAACTCGAACCATGCCTTCGGGAGCTTCCTCGTGACCGATCACTGAATAATCGGGACATCGTTGCAAGCTATAACAAAGAAAAAGGCAAAATAATCGACCAGAAGATAAGAATCGGAGGCGAGATTGTGGGGTCGGAGTTCACTTTTCTCTCTGTTCTCGCGTCAATTACGATTAACCTCCGTTGGGTATAACAGACGACAGAGAAATTCTTCGCTTCGCTTTCAAGAAAAATCCATGGATACCAAATACAAATAGCTACCAGAAATCTGTAACACACAAGAACAGGAGAATTTTCAACAACGATGGATAGAGAAAGAGAAAGAGAGAGGAAGGTTTCTGCTTTTTCCAAGCGTGTGACAGTGTGAAAAAGAAGAACGTCTACAGAACGGTAGTAATTGATTAATTCAACCATTTATAATTCTAAAAATTGTAATTATCCTTTTAAAAACTAATTTTGTCTTTTTCTTTTTCATTAATCCTTACTTTTATTGAAAAATCATTTTTTTCTTAATTTATATTTATATAAATATTAATAACAAATTGGTGCTCAGAATTTCATGAAAACATTTCATTTTTTAATTTTAATTTTTAAAATTAATGTTTGGTTTCTAATTTTATTTATAATGATTTTTTAAATATTTTATCAAATTTAAAAAATAAAACCACTTTTTTAAAATTGCTTAATTAAATTAAAATTAAGGTAGTCCTTACATAAATTTTATAACATTTAATTCTAAAAATGAATATCAATAAAATAATGTGTGGTCATGTTTAAAAGTTACACACATTTATTTAAAAGTTCACATTTAATTTTAATTTTAATGATATAAATATAATTGTTACCATTCTTTTATTACATGAATTAAAGGAATGAAGAAATTCCTTCCACTTGTGAAATTTCTCATTGATTTTCGTAGTAATTAATTTTTTTATAGAAAATTTATCGGACTTTTTTTTAATTTTACCTACTAAAATTCATACATCAAATTCTTACCAATTTTAAATTAGAGAGAACAAATACTTATATTTCTGTGTATATCCACACGTATACGTGTGTGTGTATATATAGGTTACTAGTTTCGAAAGAGATGCAGGCATTGAGCGCTATTCGTGAAGCGGTATACTCTAAAATTTTCATACGGGATGTACAGTAGGTCCCTCTAAAAACGACATGTGTTCATTTAATGTATAATAACGGAAGCTAATTTTAGTTGATTAATACTTTCCATTCATACACCATCCTCTTTAATTTATTCACATGTGGCGAGCATCTTAACTACCAGTGACTAGTACACATGAAATTTGTTAAATTTGACATTTTCCTTGCCAACCTTTTCTTTTCAATTGTTTGAATAAATTCAATTATTTTATCATTTAAAAAATATGATGATAAAGAAAGAAGAACACCCTTTTATTCTCCTCGTCATACACCAAAAAGACCGATTCATCCGTCCATATCATATATATATATATATATATATACACACGAAGTATATATAAATTTTTTTTGTGTATGAATTGGCAACAAAATTCTACAAATTATTAAATAAATTTTAAACTTCAAATATTAAAATAAAAAAATAAAAAATTTGGAGGCAAAATGAAAAGTAATCTCTTATCTATTATAATAATCCATAGATCATTTTAAAATAAAAAATAATGAAAATGGTAGAGAGGGAGACAAATAAAATATGAATTTAATTATTCAATATCTCGTTATGATTGACAACATGGAATTTTGTGCTCTACCTTTTAAAAATAAATATATAAAATTAAAATAAACTAAAAAATAATAATAATAAATTAAAGTAGAATTTTCAAATAATAATAATAATAATAAAAGCCATTTGGGTCAACTAGAGCAACAATTGGTCCGATCCCAACATCCGTCCGTCCTGTGCTATAATAGGGAACGTGCAAGCCCAAAAGAATTTAAGCCCAACTTCAATGAAAATGGGCTTTTTCTATTTATTTTAATTTATTTTCCAAATGTGAAGGTGACGTCATTATTGCAAAATCAAACACGTGCGACACGGTAGTCACACGTGCGACACGGTATAAAACCAAAAAATAAATTTGAAGGACAAAGAAGGAATCCCAACATATTAGGACGCCGCAAATCCAGAGGGTCCCTACTCTGCTCCTCACCGTAAAGACCACATCGTACAACCAATTATACACCGACACGTGTCCGCATTTTACAGTCAAAACTATTCGACTTTCCAGCCAAACCTCACTCCATCAAGTGGTGTCTATTTCTTATCGTCACCCAGATGTGACCGTAGATATCTGACGGCAAAGCCTTTTGCGATGATTCTTTTTTATTAGCACGTGGAGAAATTACGGCCCAACGGAACCCGACCCGTGTCGGCACAATCCTATTGGTCCGTCTGGTAGAAGCCAACCCGGCAGGTGTCACCTTCAAGAGTCAGCATATCTTTTATCCGTATCTTATGCATGGCATTGCTAACTGGTTGGTAACAATGGAACGATTGCAACTCATCATAGGATTTTTTTTTTAATTTTATTTTATTTCTAATTTTTATTCCTTAATAATTTTATTAAGACTAAGGCCAAAAGTGATGGAAAATGTCTGTAATTAATTGATAGATTGTGATCTCTTAACTATATATATCAAATTACAATATATTTTAATCTAACTAGTCATATTAATCGACATCAACCGCTTTTTATTTTGTCGGTATCTTTGTCCGAGATTGACGTTGTTAGGTCGTGTTTCGTATTATTAGATCATTTTAAAAAACGTCTCAAAAATTGTTAAATTATTACATAAACTTAATCACTTCTAATACATAAATCCTTAAAAGGTACTAGAAATGTCTCAGTTCGATTCAACTCAACCTATGAACATGGCTAGAGTATTTAATTTTTATATTTTGTGTTGAATAAAAAAAATTGAAATTTAAATAAATTTANATTTTAGTTGATTAATACTTTCCATTCATACACCATCCTCTTTAATTTATTCACATGTGGCGAGCATCTTAACTACCAGTGACTAGTACACATGAAATTTGTTAAATTTGACATTTTCCTTGCCAACCNCCAAAAAAAAAAATGAAGCTTTATACTTTAAACCATCCGACAAACTTTTGAATGTAAAATATAAAGGGATGATCAATTTATAAATTACCGACATTGAAATTAAATTCTTTTTATAAAGGAAATGGGAAGGACCACTAAGCCAGCTTGGTTGGTAAGGTATAGCCTTCTACTTTTTGCGACTATTTAACTCTCGTCATCCAATAGATACACTTTATAATATCATAATTTATGGCTCGTACTCTCGTCATCGTCAAATATATGTACACATTTGCATAGGAACTAACTGTAGGTGATCATCGAGAGAGTATGACAGTTTTTTAGGTTTAAATGTTATTGTTATGGCATAAGACTCTACAGCCATATATTGACGAGTGACAGGGACAACGACGGTAACAGCCCAACCACCGCTAGTAGATATTGTTCTATTTCGATTTTTCTTTTGAGATTCTCCTTAAGTTTTTTAAAACGTGTTTGGTAGGGAGAGGTTTCCACACTTTTATAAACAATGTTTCGTTCCTCTCTCTAACCTACATGGGATCTCACAATTTACCCCCTTCGAGGTCCAGCGTCCTACCTAACACTTGATCCTCTCTCAAAATGACGTGGAATCTCACAACAACAACTAGCTTCTCCGTAATTTTATTCTCCCATAGATAAAAAAAAATCACCCGTGATGGCCGCAAACCTTGAAAATAATAATAAAGGATAAAGGGAAAAATATATGGCTTAAAGATCATGACAGTTGGACATCTTTTTATTTTCTTCTTTATTTAATAGATTTATATGATATTAAAAAAATTATAATTAATTGATTGTGAATTTTAAGGGCTAAATTGTAATTTCACAATAATAAAATAATTTAATACCCTTACTTTAAAAGGGAACCATACAAATTAGTTTTTATTAAAAAAATGATTTTCACCTCCATCGTTTATGGGACAAAAAGTGAGTTTTCAATAAATTAGTGGTTAATGTTATAATTATTAATTAATTAATCATGATTAACCCATAACCTTAAAATGGATAGACTAGAAATATTAATATAAAATAACGATAGCCTAGAGTATTTTATTTTTAATAATTGTGTGGCCTGGAATCCCTATTTAAATGAAGAACGAGAGATGGAAGACATTTTTTACTATTAGCTAAATGGGGTCGAGGATGTGAATGATATTTCCGATCTCCATTCACTCCCCGACCACGACAAATTCCCGTTTTGCCCACTTTATATATATATATATAAACATCTCAATTGATTAACCTTCAAATAAATTAATTAATTTTACTTGAAATTAAAATTTTAAACAAATTTATTCGACGTCAAATTTACCAAACAAACTTAAAATTTTAATAACTTATTAAANAAAAAAAAAAAAAAAAAAAAAAAAAAAAAAAAAAAAAAAAAGCATGAAACTAGACCAGTTGGATCAAACAAATAAAAAAAACACATGTTTATTTTTTTTGTATTTTTCATTCGAGGAAACCTATGTTTTTATGTACAATTTGTCTTTGAATTGCTTCATATTATAAATTTATTTAAAACGTTTCTATTTTTAAACTCTCTTCATTAAATTAAATAAAATAATTTAATTATGCCTTCATTTTTCACTCTTGAATTTTAAAATAACCAAGTATAATCAATTCTAATTATTGACTAGCAAATAATTAATAAGTAATTAGATAAGGTTTATGGATTTAAATTCATGCAATATTGTAAAAAGAAATTATAATGCAATAATGCAATTCTTTTTTTTTTCATTTAATTGATGATTTATATCTAATTATGACAAAATGTGACATCATGTTCCAACTCAACGGTGGGGAATGTTTGAAAAAAATATTGTTTATTATTATTATTATTATTTTTAGAATAAATGTTTGGAATGGTTGGTGGTAATAGTGGTGCCTCTAATTTCCTAAAATAATTTATTTAAACTTGACTATTAATATATATTATATATATTACGATTTAACTTAATTAAGAAAAAAATAAAGCTTCTAGAAACCAAAGAGAGAGAAAATATATATATATATATATATTTACCTCACAATTTTTATATTTTTAAATTCATGAAAATTATAATTAATAATTTAAAATTGATTTTATATATTTAATTTCATTTTTTACAAATATAAAATGAATAAAAATAAAAATATAAACTACAATAGGCGGTTGAATATAAAATTTTATCTACTTAAATTGATTGTAATAAAATTTGGTTTTTCGTACTTAGATATTTTTAAAAAAATTAATATTTATATTTTAGAAAATTGACAATGATATTTAAAGTTGACATTTGATATAATTTTAATATTTTTTTTAGAGGGCAAAACCCAAATTGATGGAGACATGGCAACAACAGCTATGAGAAGAAAAGATAATCTCAAATTAATGCATAATTAATTAAGGCACCGTTTTTTAGGGCAATGAGTGATGGATTATTACATAATTACCCTTACTCGAGCATGCATGTAGAACTTTTATCATGGATAGAAAAGGACTTTTGAAATTAATTAATTTTAACTAATTAAAATTTTGTGTTATTAAAAGGCATTTAACTAATTTGAATAAGACATATCCATGAAGACAAATGGATAATCATCCGACTTGACCCAAAAAAAAAATAATAATAATAATTAAAAAAGTTTAAAAAGTTTTTTTTTTAGTAATATAGGTTCAAGCACGTTTAACTCTAAAGTTACTACGGTCGAATATATGAATAGGAAGGTTCATTTTTTTAACAACCAAAGTCCACCGCTAGTAAATATTGTCTGCTTTGGCCCGTTACGTATTGTCGTTAGGCTCACGATTTTAAAACGCATATCAAGGAATGTTTATTTTCTCTCTCCAATTGACGTGGGTATCTCATAATCCACCCCCTTATGGGCCCAGCGTCTTCGTTGGCACACTATCCAGTATCTGACTCTAATACTATTTGTAACGGGTCAAGCCCATTGTGGGCTCACAAGGAATGTTTCGTTCCTCTCTCCAATTGACGTGGAGATCTCACAATCTACCCCTTCGTTGACACGCTAGATTCTAGTGTTTGACTCTAATACTATTTGTAATGGGTCAAGCCTATTGTGAGCCCAACATGGGACCACAAGGAATGTTTCGTTCCTCTCATCAATTAATGTGGGGATCTCGCAATCCACCCCCTTGTGGCCTAGCGTTCTCGCTGGCACACTGTCTAGTGTCTAGCTCTGATACTATTTGTAATGGGTCAAGCCCACCGCTAACAAATATTGTCCACTTTGACCTATTACATATCGTCGTGAGTCTCGATTCATTCATGTTGTGTTTTCGAACGTACTTTTTTAAAAATAAACTAAAATTTAAATTTTATTAGTACTAAAAAAGTGGTTTATTTAAGATGAGAATAATAAAAGACAACAATTCTAGGAAGGAAAGTGCATTAATTATTACATATACAATACAACACCCACTTTTATAAGAATTTATTATTGGGTTGACAAAACTGTGCATCATAATTGGAAACCAAATAATTGAATCAATTTTGGGAACAGGAAAATTTGTCCATTAACCTTTTAAATTTATTGGTTATAACAAAAAGACCCTCAAATTTTTCTTTATTTTCACTATTTCCCCACTTTTTTCTTCCCTTTTTACCGTCAAATTTACCCCTTTTTGTTGGTATCTCAAAAGGCCAACTCAATTATGCACAACAAGCTGATGGTAATGATTCCAAAATTATCAAATTTTCAAAGAAAAAAGTTAAAGGCTTTTGAGTTCATTCCATAATCTCTTCCATTTCCATGTGTCTTATGCTCTGCAATCATATGTATTTGAACTTCTTTTATCTTCTAGTTCTTTCTGGCCCCGAATAAAAAATTAATTTAACGTAACGACCCGTTCATACGTGATCATTAAGAATGGTTACTANAAAAAAAAAAAAAAAAAAACTAAATGATTATTAATTAGAGAATTATTCGAGAAAAAGGAGGAATTTTCAAATACGCTTAATTTCTTTTCACATAAGAGTGGACAAAAAACGCTTCCATCTATACAATTACAAGTATTGAAGTTGTTCATCGTCTAGTTTTTTTCTGGTCCCGTGAGATCTCTCATTCAATCTTTTTCCCTCTCAATTTATTATACTATCATGAATATAACATTTTCAAAAATTTTAAAATGCACGTGAATAGTAATGGTATAAAAATTCAGCGTCGTTCTCGACTATTTTCAGAAGAAATCGAAAAATTTCTCGAGAATCCTACGACACCCATTTGTCATTTTTTATCTCACAGGTAGACAAAACTTCATATGGGTATGAATCCGTTCATTAAAGATCAGAAATCGATCCCGAAAGAACAATAAATAGTTAATATCGATAGGAAAAGACAAATATATATGCATATATGGTAGCTTTCAAAAGTTGTTTTGGGGCACTAGCTCAAGTGGTCCTTTATTTTTTTTTTTTTTTTTTTCTATGAAATGGTTGGTTGACGAATTTAGATGGCCATGATTTAAGTACACAAATCTTTACCAATTTTGACAATAGAATAATGTTTGGGGGACAAGAGAAAGTTGGGTGTGGAAAATGGAAATGTTTATCTCATTTCACAGTGGGAGATATCTTCAATGATTTTTTTTTTTTTTTTAAATAAAAAACACTTCCATTATTTTTATATTTATCTTTTAAATGTGAACGCAGACATAATTTAATTTATTTAGATATATATTATTTATCAGAAGTTTTTTTTTTTTTTTTTTT